>NW_007253601.1:153190-227050 GCF_000164805.1 Carlito syrichta | reverse complement strand
ATCCCTCGCCTTGGGAGGTTGAGGTGAGGGGACTGCCTGAGCCCGCGGGTTCGAGACCCGCCTGGGCCACTTGGCGAGACCTCATCTCCACAATAAAACAAAAAATTAGCCGGGTGAGGGACGCGCACCTGTAGTTCCAGCTACTCGGAAGGCTGAGGCGGAAGGATCGTAGCAGCCCGGCGAGTCGAGGCTGTGGTGGCCCAGAGCGGCCGCTGCACTCCAGTCTGGGCGACGGAGTGAGATTCCGACTCAACAACAACAACAAAAAGAAAGCATGACTTCAGAAACACACAACCTCTACCCAAATGAGTTAGCTACTCCCAAATCAGTCACCTACTCCCAAGCTTTCACGGGTCTTATAAATATAGTCCCTCTCCAAGACTCTCCCTGGTCTCTAACTAATCATTACACTCTTCTTGCCCCACATGAGAACCAAGAACCCTGACACAAGGTTAACAACCCTTGCTTGAAGTAAGCACTGCAAGAAGAAAAACAACATCTGAGATCTGCTTTAAAATTCATCAACTGCTCTCTGCACCTTCACCCAAAACAACATACATAGGAAAAGGCACAACAAGTGTGGCAAAATCCTGATGGGTGATTGGTACATAAGCGTTCAAGGCATCCACTTCTGTGGATGTCAGCATGATACAATTTTTTAAATAAAAAAATGCTCAAAGTCTACATATTTATTACAACCATAATCACAATTCCACCCACCACTTGGAGGCCACTGTCACTCTGAGCTCCTGTCATTTGGTGTTTGGGTGACACTGGATCTCTGGGAATCTGGTTACAGCAGACTGCAGTTGTCCTGTTTACAGGGACAGAACAGAACTACCATTTTGGATAATAACTGCTGCCCCCATGTAACAGTGAACACTTCCCCTTTCCTTCTCAAAAGCACCCAAGTCTGGACACTACATAGCCAGGTCACTCTAGACACAGGGAAAGGACCGTGTGGTAACAAGCTCATCTCTTTGAAATGTGGCCCACATGGCGGCACCAAAATATCTCCGACCCAACCCGTGCCACCTTCTGATCCAGGTCAAAGCACCGGCCTGGTGATTCCTTCCGCCCACCTCTTTGCCGCACATGCTCAGGCGGTCAAGCACTCGCAGGTGGAGCTTTTGAAGCTGAATACATTCCGGCGAATTTGGGAGGCATCGTTCTGAGTGTCCTACGATGGATCACCTCCATTCGAGAGAGTGCTATTTGGAAGTCAATCAAGATGCAAAGGTTAGCAGTTAAAGCCATTAAAAACAAAACTCTTGATATCTGACAGATGGCCAAATGACAGGAGAGACCATCATCAGGAGAAACAGACGAGCTGTTTACCGCTGCACACGGCATCAGTTGAATTCTGCCTGTCGCCGCTGGGAGCGCCTGGCTATCTCATCAGCATCATGTGCGTGGGGCAGATAAAGACAAGCACAATACCTCGCGGTTATCAGAGCAACCACAGAGGCCTGGGAAAACCCAATGCTTTCAGAAAGCTGTGGGGCAGACACTTTCCCATGTGAAAAAGTGGTCTGCTGCGTAAACCAGGAAAAACACAAGGGCGTACTCAGACCAACAGACAACCTCTTTCTCCTTGGTCCCCGCTGCCCGTCATGTTTCTAACAGCGCAACAGCGGCATCCACAGAAACTTCAACGGGGCCTCCCTGCAGGTTCTGCACAAGACTTCAAGGTCCCTTAGAAGACAGGCGCCACCGCCGCGTGGACATGTGGGTACCCGCCGGCACACACCCATGCCTTGTTGCCACTTTGGCTCCCGCGAATGGTTCTGGATCTGTATTTCGTTGTACCAGCTGCTGCAAACGGCAGGACAGCTCTTTCCCCCAGAGTAACTACCTGTTCCAGAGATTCTGCCAGGCTGTAGATTCCCTGATTTTTCAGATGCAGAAACTGAAAGCCAGAAGGAATGGGGACCCGGCTCGAGGCCAAGACGCCGACCCGTCTTGTGCCCCCCATCCCTAATTCCCGAGTCCACAGATAGGGAAGGACCAGAAGGCCCCGCCTCCAGGCTCAGGCTGCAGGAGTACCAGAGCCAGGCCGAGTCCGCTCCTCCTCTCTGCAGCTGGTCAACAAGGTCACGAGCAGCTCTCCCCTAAACGCTGCAGGGACCAGGCACAGCCAGCGTGCAGGCTGCTGCTGGGGGGGGGGGGGGGGCGGCTACAGGAAGGAAAGAGGTCTCCTGGAACTCTGCCTCCCAGGGCCCCGGGGGCTCGCCCCTTCCCTCAGGGCGCCTGCTGATCTCCCCTCACAAGAGAATGTCTGGTTTCAAATTAACATGAGAACAACGTATCAGTGAGTGTTCAGAAAACCCAGTCTTCCCACACAGGCCCCCAGTCAGGCCAGGGACCAGCCAAAGTTGCCAGCAAGTCCCCAGAGGGCACTCAGCAAGTAGGAGAACATATTTGATTGAGCAGATGAATAGACCAGGCCATGCGCTGCTTGTGAAAGTTAAATTCTAGATTCCCAGACTCACCAAAGGTCGGGCTTATCTTTACCCCAAATGCAACAGTCGCTCGAAGGGTGCTTACTATGTGCTTCGTAGGTACTTTTAACACGATTAACTCAGGTAACCCCCAGAAGAGCCCTATGAGGTAGGTACCAGTCCTATCCCCATTTTTCATGGGAGGAAACAGAGGCACAAAGAGGTTGACTTATTTGGCCTAGATCCAGAGTGATCAACCAGCACAAGTGGATGCAAACCCGGACCCTTAACGGACTGGCCACACAGCCTTGGTCTATGGGAGGCACAGGCCCCTCCCTTCAATACAGACTGCTTGGGTGAGTGCCATGCTGAGACATCCCTGAAGTTTTCAAAGACCCTGGGTGGAAAATCTGGCCTGGTGGACAGCAGCCAGCCCAGCACACTGCCCGGCTGGGACACCACTGTCTGAAGCTTCTTCCTCACCGCTTCCCCCACTCACCCCTCCTTTTTCTCCTCCCCACCCTCCCCTGCCTTCACAGGAGCTCCTGATCCCAGAACACAGCTCAGCCTCTTGCTAAGCAGCGTGACGGCTTTTCCCAACCGGCTGACGTAAACACTAAGTTCGACACAGCATTACCCTATGACCCAACAAGTCCACGTGTGGCTGCACACCCACAGGATGAAACGCAGGGTCTTGAAAAATGTGTGTGCAGCCACGGTCTCAACAGCACCATTCACAAAAGTCAAAAGGAGCCAAGTGTCCATCAACAGATAAATAAGCAAAATGTGCATATACATACGAGGGAATAGTCTTCAGCCTCAAAAAGAAAGGAAATTTGGACACGTGCTACAACATGGATGAACTTTCAGGACAGGACACTAAATGAAATCAGTTAGTCAAAAGGACAAGTCCCGTATGATTCCACTTGCATGAGGTACCTAGAGCAGTCATTTGCATAGAAAAAGTCAGATGGTGTTCTTGGGGGCGGGAAGGGGAGTCATTATTTAATGGAACAGTTTTAGTTTGATAAGATGAAGAGAGCTCTGTGAGTGGATGGGGTGATGGCAGTCCAACAACGTGAATGTCCTTAATGCCACCAAACCGTACAAAGATGGTTTACATGGTAAGCTTTATGTTACATGTATTTTACCACAGTTTTAAAGATTAAAAAACAACAACAACAACAACAAAAACCAAGCAGAGGGCACAGCCAAGGTCTGGACCCAGCACCTGTGCAACTCACTTTTGTGTGGTCTCAAATGGTGGCCAAGGCCTCTTCTTTCAGCTGTAATATTAAGACTCCAGGATCTACTATCCACAAATGCGGCTCCCATTTCCAGAATAAATCAGTTCCTTGGAGTCTCCTGCAGAGCGACCTAATTCATGTTCACTCACACCCCCTTGAGAAGACAGATCGCCCAGAAGGTCTTTAAGCATCATTATCTACAGATCTCTGCGCTCTTGTTTAGTTTGCAGTTTATTTCAAAACATACACACTTGCAAGGAATGTCAGACTTTTTTATGGCACAAAACCAGAGAAATAAGGACATCGCTCTTTGAGAGCCACGAAGGACACAGGAGAGCAGACGTCATATTTTTTCTTCTCCTCCGCATTATCATGTGGTAATCAGAAATGAGATCTTCCAAACCCACTTAAATACCGCCTACCTTGGTTGTGCAAAAGCATACACTACTGAGAGTCACCGTATTTTGTGTTACACTAAATGGTTTAGACAATTCATTTATCACTGAGTCATGCGTGAGGAGAGAGGGTGGGGAAAGGCTCCAAACGTTATCTTAAACACTTGATTCAGATAGAACTCAGCTCTGGAGGGCACAAGATGAAACCTTATATACATCTGCAGAAAAGCCTCTGGGTAGAAGTACACCATTCCAGGAGATCCAAGCCGGAGGATCTTCCCAAGCACTGCAATGCAACTCCCAGTTCCGATTTGTAATTTCTATAGCAGCAGGCAGTGGCTCCAAACAGAAGCCACTTCACAGTGTTCCCATCCCCTCAGGAGAACAGGGGCCAATCTCAGTGACTGGGCGCTGATGTCCAGAGCTCAGAGTGGTGGAAAGGACAGGGACTTGGGCCCAGGCTAGTGGAGTCAGGCTGAGGCAGGGGGCAGGAATCCAACACAAGCTCCTGGCCAAACCTGCCTGCCACACTTTATGTATATACCGCCAGGCAGGGAACGTTGCATGGTTGACCGTCAGCTGTCCCCAGATATGAAGCCCAGGTGGACAGGATGAGCCACACCCTAAGACCCAAGCCCACCCGGCTCTGCAGGAGATCTGCTAACAGGCCAGTACAGCTGCTTTGGCATTCATTTCTTCCCAGGGCCGGGATGGGCTGGCAGTTAAAAAGCTAACCCCAAGGGGAAGGGGAGGGAGACCTGGGGAGCGAGAGAAGAGACCCCGCAGGGGAGGGTGCCCTCAGCAGATAGTTTTCGTTTGCCTGCTTCAGGGACACAGCAACCTGGGCTCGGTATAGCATCTCTGGGCCTGTGGCATGATGTCTAAAGAAGGCTGGATTGACTCATTTTATTCTATTTTATTTTATTTTTTGAGTTGGAGTCTCACTCTGTTGCCCAGACTGGAGTGCAGTGGCCACTCCCGGCTACCGCAGCCTCGCCTGCTGGGCTCCGGCGATCCTTCCACCTCAGCCTTCCTAATAGCAGGAACTACAGGCACGCGCTACCACGCCCAGCTCATTTTTGACTTATTGTAGAGATGAGGTCTCGCCAAGTTGCCCAGGCGGGTCTCGAACCTGTGGGCTCAGACAATTCACTCACCTCAGCCTCCCAAGGCACGGGATTACAGGCTGAGCTACCAAGCCCGGCTTATTTTATTTTTTAAAGAGCCATAGTCTTGCTCTGTTGCCCAGGCTAGAGTACAGCGGTGCAATCATAGCTCACTGAAGTCTCTATTTCCTGGGCTCCAGCAATCCTCTTGCCTCAGCCTCCTGAGTAGCTGAGACTACAGGTACATACCACCACACTTAGCTTATTTTTTAAATTTTTATAGAGACAGGGTCCCAGTATGTTGCCCAGGCTGGTCTCGAACTCCTGGCCTCAAGCAATCTTCCTGCCTCAGCTTCCCAAAGCACTGGGATTAAAGGCATGAGCCACAGCCCTCGGCCTGGTTCATGTTTGTGATTTTTTCCCTTCCAGAGCTCTGCGAACCTAGGGATCTGGGAATCTACAATCTGACTGGCCAGCCCAGAGGACAACTGAAGACTTTCAGAAGCTTAAAGAACCTCCTTCCAAGTAGATTATTTCCATAATAACCCAAAGCAAAATGATTCTCCAGAAACCTGAGTAATCTTCATGGATGGTAACAAGACTGAATTCTCTCCAATACATCAAGTAATCCTACCTTTAAACCCAATCCACACACTGGAAAATTATGAGATTCAGTGCCTTGCTTTTATTTTCCCTAGAATGTCACTTAAAAACAAAAAACAAACACCTCCCTGTTCCACCATTCTCTTCACTGGTGGCCATCATCTTTCCTTCTAGCTGCTGTCCGCCAAGAAGGGGCTGGCTCTGGGCTGATCGGCAGGCTTAGAGTTGCCAGCCCAAGAGGAATAACAATGGGAAGTGCTCAGCCACGCCAGCGACTCCGGGCAGCATGACCCGCGGCCCTCCACCAGGAACCCGTGACCTCAGGTCAGAGGTGTCCAGCACACCCACACCAACATGACAATGGCTCGATTCTAAGGAAGGCCAGAACACTGTTGTGACAGGTCCACCCAGCAGCCAAGGCTTTCACTCTGGTTTTCCCCTAGAGGCTGAGGAGGAAGGGGAAAACCCACCAATGTTCTCCGATATTGCATCTATTCGCAGTTCGGAGATACGAACAAGTAAGAGGTGGCAAATCGCCAATTCTAAACCCGCCACCCCTGCTCTCAGTCCTGAACAGCACACCACCTCACAAATCCTCTCACTCAGGCCACTACAAGGCCCTGACCCAAAGGGCACTTTGGTATCACATGGTTCTTTTCTCTTGGCTCTATTCTGATTCCAAGATCCGTCTGTCCCAGTTTTCCTCAATGGATCTTTCACATCTGCGTTCACGCTATCTGGCGTGAGGTAGAGAGTGGATCTCCTCCAGGCCCAGGGCCAACAGTCCTGGCAGAGAACCACCGCCCTCCCTTCACGGGACAGGGCCACAGCTGAAACTCCCGGCCACATGGCACTGTCTTGGCCCAGGACCGCATGGTTCCTCTGTTGTGGCCCTTCAGCTTGGAGATTGGGGCAGGGGACACAGAAGGATGACCGTCTCATCCACAGGACCACTGATGGATAGGGAGGAGCACTCGACTTTAACATAAAACCAGGCTTCTTGAGATGTAGCAATAAAACCCTAGTGAGCTCACCTAAATTTCCTCATCTAAATACAAAAACGGTGACACGGGAATCAACAGACCCCTCTCACACAGTGAGGACTAGAAGCTTAGCCACAGTCAGCAGTAGCAGCTAGAAAAAGCCAGAAGCGCTCGTGGGTTTTGTCAGACTATAACCCCCTGGAGGGCAGACACTGGGTGCTTTCCCCGCATCCCATGTTCTGAGTACAGCAGGTGTTTGGACAGCAGCGGATGAAAACAAGGGGGGCTCCAAGCAGATGACTGTTAAGACACAAGCAAGGGCAAATGGGGTGTTGTTTTCCATTAGGTCATCACTACTCAAAATCCAATGAGAAAAAGGTAAAATGCATGCAGGAGCGATCAGAATGAAGCATAACTTCTTGCAACACGAATCAAAACTAAGAACCCTGGCAAGGATGATAACAATGTTGCCTGAAGACTTGAAGGAGATCTCTGTTTCCGACATCAGGCCAACACAAGTCAAGGGTGAGTATGTTTCAATGTTCGTGAATAAAAGAAAATAAAAGCTGAACCATCTACAACATCAACCTCGAGCCGAATTCTACTCTGTCTCCGTGTGCTCTCTCCTTCTTCCAGTGGGTGTAGCCCAACTGGCTGCAACCTACAGCTGAGCCCCCCCCAAAAGCAAGTGCCCCCCCCCCGCAGCAAGATGCCAGGGTGCCAGGGCCTGCTGCAGCGGGTCCTGCGCCCCACTGGGGAGGAGCCAGGAGGGTTTAGGAGCAATGGCCCTTCTTCAGATAATTCACAGTAACTACATCCACAGCTGGAAGAGAAAATAACTCCTCTCCTGTGGCTGTGATAGCCTCAGCTGGCTGCCCCGCAGAGAACCCTGGGCCGGCATTCACAGCGGAGTCGAGCAGGGGGGAGATGGGAGACCTACACCCCAGCCTCAGCCCCTCTGTCCACGGGCACCCCCTCCAGCAGACACTCCCTGCCACCCCGGACATCTGGCCCAACCACAGCATGAGTCTGAATCAGTCCTGTCTGCATCTGCTGCCTCCGCGCAGGCCTTCTGTCGTGAGGAACCAACTCCAGCCGACACAGAGCTCCCGGAGCGGCAAGACAGACCACAGGACCCCTCTCCGCACAGCATGCATGCCTCCTGGTGTCCATTCTTGCTCCAGTGAGCAAATCCGCCTGGCTGCCCCGTAAAACTCAGAACCATCCATGTGCCTGGGAGCTCCACTCCCCGAGGAAATGGGTATGGAAAAGGCACTCCAAGCAGAGGGGATGAATCTGCTTTTTGGCTCAAGGAAACAGGATCTTCGTTTAGGAACAGACCGCGGACCACTGAAAAATGCTGCCACCCCCAACCCTGGCCTGTCTCATGGCCTTCTGCATGCAGTGAAGGATCCGCAGGGTACCAGAGGGGCTACGGGAGGACAGCCGCGCACACAGCCAGCCCTTCGTCCGAGGGCTGTTGCCACCTGCTCCTGCCGAATGACCTTGGACCAGATACGTGCCACTGAGCGTCCTGCAGAACAGCACTAGCGACCCCATCTTTCCACTCGCTGCTCTCCAAGTCCCTGCGAGGCTACAGACAAGTAGTGCTTGGAAGACTCTAATAATAGCATCAAAGCAGAGCATTGTCCCCATTCTTTCTGAAGTCCTCTCTCGCCCCAGTGCTCCAGAAGGGGCAGGGCCTGTGATCTGAAGACAACGCCTGCCTTGAACGACTGGACAGACGCTGGCGGGGAGGCCAGGGTCTGGGGTGGGAGGGCATGTGTGTGCTGGAAACTGCATCAGGGAGAGAACTCAGGGCAGATGGGCCTCGTGGATGTGTGTGTATCTTGAAACAGCTAGTTCAGAGTCAAAAGAGCGTGATCGACTCTCAGGCCACAAAGGCTCCACCCTCCTGCAGCTCCATGACAGGGTCATCTGCAGACAGCCGGTGCCAGACATGGCACTGATGGGGATCCAGACTGTCAGACCAGCAGCAAACAGACACGGCACACCCCAGTCGCTGCGGCATCAGAAACATCTATGCAGGCGCAGTTGTGGGTATCTGACCCACCACCAAGAGCAAAAACCTCAACGTCCTCCACTCTGACAGGCATCCTCCAGCTCCAGAGAGACAGACGAAAAGGAGAGTGATGCTTACTGAGCACCTACCATATGCCCAGGAAACTCCGCCAGGGCTTCACACACGTGGCTCACTCGATTCTCCTGACAAGGCTCCAGAATATGTCTTTTTTATTCTCATTTTACAGAAGAGAACGGGGGGATCGGAAAGAAAGCACGCATCTCAGATCCCTCAAGTGGCAAACGGCAGAGACAGAATTTAAAGCCGAGAGCCAAGCCCGCCAGACTGAAAGGGCCCCACACCCAGCTCTGCCAGGGGCAGAGAGCAGAGCGCAGCGCTGAGATCACCCTGTGCCTCCACCTCCCCGCATGCGACTTCCAAAGACACCAGACTCCGATGGCGACTGCGGCTTGTGCCTGACACTTCACAGAGAGGACCGTGGAAGGCACCTTAGCTGAAGGCAGAGTGTTCTACTGGTGTCACGGAAACAAGATAAGCGCAACAGAGAAAGTAGGAGAATGATTTCTTCACAAAGACATGCACCACAAAGTGGAATTACAGAGACAAAGCCAAGCTATGGGAAACAGCGCAAAATGAAGATCCCTGTAGATCAGAGAATAGAATACAGGCATCAGTGACCATCCTCCTTTGCACCCTTTATGCCTGAGTCTAGGAGACTGTTGCCACCACCTCTCACCTCTCAAGAGTCAGGGCTACACACCAAGTGCCATCACCTCCCCCGGTTTCAACATCTCTGAAATGGGGACGAATCTTAAGACTGACAGCAGCACATTCTGTCATCGTTTTTACTCAGAGTAAAAGAGATAGTGCATCTTACAATCCTTAGCTCCTAAAGATTCAAATTAATCTATTACCACTGCTTGGAAATCCTACGAGTATGAACACTGCAGATGATCCAAAACGCTCTCAGATACCTTGTCTCATTTAAGCTTCACAACAAGTATGCCAAGTAGGCTTTTAGTCCTCACTGTTTATACTTACATAAAAATGGAAAAACCAGCTAAGGCCAACCGCTCAGTGACTGGTCTACGCAAGTGGCAGCCCCAAGAGTGGACCTGGCTTTTCCAAGACCTGGGCCTGTGGGGGAGAGCCTGGTTCCACAGGACAGAGAACCCAGGATGATGCCCGTGGGCCTCCTCCACACTTTGCCTGCTCAGGACGATCCTCCCAGCACCAGGCTCCTCTCAGTCCCATGGCAAGGAAGACGACAACAACAACTGTGAGGCCGAGATGACGTACGGGCTGACTCAGAAGGGGTCATACACAGAGCACCTGCCAGCCTCTAAAACAGCGGGACCTCCCCACCAGGCCGGGCTGGGACTCCCTGCACCCCAGGCCCCAACCCAGAACTAGGCGAGTGTCAGGGAGGGACGGCTGGATGGATACCGACAGCATCCATGGGAACAAAGAAATAGTCCGCAAATGGCTGTCTCACTCAAAAACGTAACGCCTGAACGACTGGTTGGATTCCTCTCAAAAATACCACACACATTCAGATGGATGAAGAATCATATATCACAATCAAGCAAACAACCCAAATGTCAGAATAATATGTATGAGAAAGGCATTTCTAAGATTAAAAATAACAGAAGAAACCACAAAGCAAAAAGAATGAGAATTTAACTGCATGAAGTTAGGTCCCTCTGTCTAAAAAAGAAAGAAAAAGTCTGGGGAAAATATTACCCCCAAATAGACAAATGGTTGTAATTTGTAATATTTATTACACAGCTTACACAAGGCAATGAGAAAAGCAGGCTATGTGATCAGCTGACACACTCAGGAAACTGTTCAACCAACAGGACCATAGAAATCAAAATGGAAGTATCGACTCCCAACTAGACAATGAACAAAGATTTTATCTACAAATGTTAACATCTAACATGGCAACGGTACAAGAGAGTCTTCTGGTGTGAGTATAAACTGGTACAGCCTTTCTGAAAAGGCATTGAGAAAACGTTCAAACTCTCTGGCCCTGGAATACCACTCTTAGAAATCCATTCTAGGGAAACAGTGAAAAATGTAGCAAAGGCTTACTTAAACCGGTTGGCCATAAGTTAAATGACCAACAGGGAATTAGCTAGGTAGACCAGACATAACCACAGAATGTTAATAAAAGCTTTTTAGATCACATAAAAATAGTGACAGTGTAGTACTAAAATGTTCAAGGCAGGAAAAAAACTGCAACTCGTTATCTCAAGTACATTAAAAAACCAAACAGAACAAAGCCTAGAAGGAACCGTGGCAGTGTTGTTTATGTGGTATGAATTATATGTGTTTTCTTTCTCCTTCCTTATGCTTGCCCATATTTTTATAATTAATATGCGTCAGTTCTATAATGGAGAAGGGGGTGACAGAGGAAGATTCCAAGGCAAAAGGAGGATGTCACAGTAGACACCAGAATATTCTTAGAAGGATTCAGGAAGAAGAAAAACAGCTAAGATAGCAGTCCTTTCTTTTGCAACAAAATGCTCAAACATTTTTAATGCTGGTTTCATTATTTCAACCAATGACTACTTCAGAGAAGGCACAAACTGCCTCTTCCATTTGAGTCTCGCTACCCTCCCACTTCTTCCCAAGCAACCTCCGAGACAAGTATGCAAGCAACCACGCTCAACAGTTCCTTCCTTGTGGCTCCCAACTTCATTTGACCCAGCAAGACCCGGCCCTCCAGCAAAACCAGAGGAAGAGGCAGGGCCGGCTGGAGCAGGGACATGACCCAGTCCCAGGCTTTCCCAGGGTTCAAGGAGCCATGATGGCCACAATGGCTGAAGTCACCCTGCCCCACCCCACCCACTGTGAGGCATGCAGTGCCAGCTGGACAAAGAGCCACTAAGCCCCTCAACAGGAAAGGAGTCGGGGTGTGTTCTTTCTCAAGGAACTTCGGGAGATTCTACAGTTGGTGGGCCAGAGTCCCAGACTCTCGCTTCTATCTACTCTGGGGCAGTGGGAATCAGAGTAGAAGAGGGTTACCCCTAGGACCCCACACCTGGACCGAGTCAAGTCCTGGCCCTCTCACGTCTCCACGGCCCTGCCTCGCCCTTCCTGCAGCCAGGGGAAACGGAGCAGTCAGGCACGGCACGGGAGAGGCATGGACAGCCTCTGCTGCTTCCCACATCAAGCCCTGGCCCTCCGCTCCCTCCACCCTGCTTTCATCCTGACCCAGTTTGCTGCTTCGCTGGTGTCTCACAAACTCATTAAAGTGGGGGAGCCACAGCCAACCAAGCTCGGCTCTCAACACAAGGGAACTGTGGCCGAGACTTCCAACCTGTTGGAGGGTAAATTCCAGACACTCGGCCGGCAGGTGTCCAGCTGCGGGCACAGCCAGGTGGCTGCCCCAGGCTGCCCGTCCTGCTCCCAGACAGGGGCTTCCACCTCAGGGGAGACGTAGGGGTCAGCCAAGGCCCCCTTGGGTTCCTGACACCAGGGGCCTTCCCAGCGAACCCTAAACTGCCTCTGTGTCAAACTGGTGTTCCTTGAAGCCCCCCACCCAACAGGGGGATAAGCTCCTGGCTCCCAGATCCTTCACAGCGGGCTTGAGCACAGGGAGTCCTCAGCAGAAGTTAATGACAGCAGCATCCAGAAGCAAGCATCTAATGAGTGCTTTCCAGCTGCCAGATCCTGTGCTAAGTGCTTTTCCTAAGCCACTTGATTCACTTAACAAGGACAGCAAGAGTGGCCCTATGGTCTGCACAGACATTAACTGCAAGGGACATTATACTACATACAAAGGGCACCGGGGTGTTTAAGAGGCTATGAAGAGCCGCCAGGACAGTGGCCTGAGGTGGGCAAAAGAGGCATGGCTTACAGAAGGAAGATACAGGTGGTAGCAGAAGGAGACATAAGTGTGGTCTTCAAATGGTTGAGTTTCACATGCAAGAGGCATTCTGATGCATCAGAAGTAGAAAGTCCCACAGTGGTGGACGCTGACTAACTCAAAGCTTCAGAGATGAGAAGACTTCAAGGGTTATCCACTCTGACTTCATATTGTACAAATAAGAGCACCAAGGTCACACAGACCTCTCTACAGGACTCAGGCAATGTCCCGAGGCAGCAATCCTGCAAATGTGCCTGGTCCGGGCATTCCAGCAGATGGGTGGCCCCCGTCCGTAGGGAGGCTGCAGAGGCAGCCAGGCAGCTGCTGAGCCAGGAGCTTGGCCCCGGAAAAACCTACTGTCCCCTCAGATCCAGTACTCTGATGCTAAGTGACTGACAGAACTCACAGCCTTTCAGGACGAGGGTCTCTAGCCACTGTAGAAGGACACAGGCGCAGCGACCCTCGTGAGTTAGAGCCGTAGATATTCTCCCCCAATAACAAACAGGTGAAAGGAAAGGAAAGTCACAAGTAACAGAAAAATTCACAGCATATCTGCAGTCAAAATCTGGCTTTGAATCCTGGCAGCATAATCTATTTTGAGCACAAGACAAGTTTTGCTAATTCCTAATGAGCCAGATTAGAAACAGACTACAAACGAACAGCAAACTCATCATAAAATTATGAGGCCCCAAATCCACCGCGGTACTGATGCGCCGCCAGCAGCAGCATGTGGCCACCCAGTGAAACAGCGGTGGGTGTTTGTTGAGTGTCGTGGGGGCCTCAGGGAGACGGCGCTGGCGGAAGTATGACTGGGAATCTGGAGAAGCCTCTCCATGGACTCAGACATCCAGAAAACGCAGGCTGAGCTGCTCTGAACGAGGCTGAAGTGCAGGTGCCCTGGACGGGGTGGGGGCACGGACCCTGGCGTGATCAGGCTATGTTCCTCTCGTCCTGAGCGTGTCTCTCCCGCATAACCAGCGAAGTCCGAGCTCTGGCCGGCTGGGAGGCACCTTCAGGGCCGTCAATGCCGCCGGCATTCGTGCCCTGGCCTGCCTTTCTCAACTCTGTGACCACCCGGGGTTCTGTCCGCCTCGGTAACCCCACAGACACAGTCTCAAGTGCACCTGCGTTTGGAACACCTGCATACGGCGAGTGGGGTGTGAGAGAGGGCTACAGTCTCGGGTGTAGGGTCCCAGACAGCAGAAACAAGCTAAGAGGCCGCGCAGGAGGTAGCCCTCTCCCGGGTCCCATCGACGTGAGAAAAGAGGCAGAAGCCATCTCTGCAACCACCAGGCTGGACGTGAGAAACTCTATGAGGGAAAGGAAAATTCCATCTGGGACAAACGGCTTCTTCAAACCGGGCTGGCGTCCCCACTGCAGGCCACCAGGATCAATGACTCCCTAGACAGTAGCCAGAGCCACAGCAATGGGGAACCCACGAGGACTTCTGTATTGGCCTGGATAGACATCCGGTCTTACATACTCACGGCTTGAGAGTTCACACCCCAGCAGCATGCACAGGGGAGGCAAGGGTTCTGATGAATTTATAGTAGGAGCATATCACTGAGGAGCGTCACAGCACACCGTGAAGTGCTCAAATAAATTCAATCCTTCTTTGAATTTTGGGGGAAAAACCCCTCTTCATCATGAATTTTAAATTAAACTGTTAAGACGCTCTTCCCCAGAGATGAGCACGAAGGGGTCAGTTTATCACACAAGGCCAGCTCAGCCAGCGCTCCCAGCAGGACTCAGAGGAGACTCTTGCCCCTGGCAAAGTCCCTCTTTCCAAAGGAAGCACCAGTGGGAGGAAGCGCTTGTGTAGTGGATTTTTCCCGGGCTCTAGTGCCATGCAAAACATGAACATCTATCAGAAAGTGGAGAGACACTCCCCCACCCGCATTACCCTGCCACCAGGAATCGAAAGCCACCAGACTGAGCAATTACGCTTAATTTTACAGGAATGGTTTCAGTCTGGAAACAAATGCCAGCCCCCTCAATCCTCTTCTCCTCCCTCCAGATCATCTCAACCTTAGAGTCCTGGGCACCCTTCACTGTGTCCTGGACGTAGTTAACCGGTGGCTGTCTCAGGACAGTGTGTGGCAGAGGCCAACAGAACCTGGAGCCCAGCAGCCCAGGGCAGTCCCACAGTGGGTTCACTGGACACTGCCTGCCTTGAGGATGACCTCTGGGTCCCCACCCTTCCCGTTCCTGCTCATGTTTCTCCCCCCCACGAGGGGGGATGGGGAAGAGGCCTTAGTCCTGCACTCCAAACCCCTCAAGTATCAACATCCATGTCCTCAACTGCCACCCCCTTATGACACGGGTGAAAAGTCCCTCTGTTCCCTGGTCTCAAGGCCTCAAGGCCTCACACTCACACCATTCCACGCCCCATCCTCACAGCACTCCCGTGAGCCCCCCAAAGCCCACGGCTGCCCCGCCCTCCACGATATGCATCACCAAGCGCTCTCTGCACTCTGCCCGCCCCCAGAGAGCTGGCCCTTCTCGTGCCTCGGGTTCCCCTACACCCACCCCTCCCCAGCCTCGCTCCTGCTCTGGGAAGTTCCCCATTGCCATCCCAATCCCGCATCTCTGCTGGGGCTGCCTCACACTCCCTGCCAGCAAACTTACTCTTGCCTGGGTCACGCCCATGTTCTTCAGGTGTGGCTCAGGGGTCTCGCTCCAAGAGGCACCCATGCTCCTCCCGCCTCTTCAGGACATCAGGTGTCCTTCCTCGGTCTCCTGAGGCACGCCCCACGCACCTGTGCTCTGCGCCCTGGCCGGGCTGTGCCGCGGCATCATTACCAGTCCGGGCGCTGCCTCCACCCAGCCGAGCACTTGCTTGGGAGAGCCACCACCCCTTGCAGGTGAACATGGAATGGAGGAAGGAAAAGAAAGATAGGAAGGAGAAATAAAAGCTCTGCCATAAACCCTTTTTAGAAGTGGGGGCACACACGTTCCAATTCTGAAGAAATGGTGACAGGAAATGTGGCAAGAGAGTTTAAAAGGAGCACTTTTCACTTAAATGGAAGACTGGGAAGTCACTCTCAAGAAAACCCAGAATTTTTCTTCTAACCCAAAGCTTCCTGTTATCCTTCAGACACTCAGTTTTCTCATTGACTGAAAGCAGCTACCAAACCCCCTTTAAATACACAGCTCTCCTGCCCACCGAAACCTACAATCACCAAAGAAAACTTCCCACCACCCCTTTGCACAACTCTGGATTTTGTCAGTATTACTGACACGTCCCATAGATTTGATAGCACAAGATATAAAATTTAAGACACAATCTTGGCTGAAAGACTCACGATCACAACCCAGCAAACCTTTCATCTCTCCTTACTCACGCTGCCTTTGATTTAAAACATGTGATGCTGTCCAGCGCCAGCCAGGCCTCGACACTCCTCAGGGAGAGGCCACTAGCAAATTGCAGGATCTGAAAAGCACAGGGACATTCGACCAGCTGCTCTTTCTTTCTCTGCCCACACCCTCTTCCCTGGCCGGTCCAACTTCCTCAGCCCCATCTCAGCGAGCTGGATCTAAAGAAAGCGATCCTGCTGCACCATCACGGTGTGCGGGGTAACAGCATCTTCCCATGAATGCTCCCATCTGGTACTGACGTCCGGACACTTCACAGACTCCGGCAGCCAACAGTGAATAACCAGGCTTGAGAAGTCTTCGTGTTTGACAAGAATAGAGAACAAC
This sequence comes from Carlito syrichta, assembly GCF_000164805.1. Classification (NCBI taxonomy): domain Eukaryota; kingdom Metazoa; phylum Chordata; class Mammalia; order Primates; family Tarsiidae; genus Carlito; species Carlito syrichta. The sequence continues at coordinate 210,655 of NW_007253601.1, read as the reverse complement.
AGCTTAGCGGAGACCAGGTTACAGGTCACATGGAGTCTTTCCAACTTCATCAACAAACAAAGCAGACTCTGAAGCAGAGCTGTGGTCTGTTTGGTGGAAGAGAACAATACCCTTGAAAACAGCCGGTGGTACAGGCAACATGGTGTGACCTTCCAGTGCTAAGGGGACTGATTAGCGCACAGTAACCACAGGGCCGCAATCCTGAGTTAATACCCGCACAGCTGGGTTGGCAGAGGGACAGCCTGAATTCCTGGACCAACTGGCCCCTAACCTGTCCTTGGGGGGAACTCGTGAGGCCATCAAAGCAGGTCCTACGCATCCCTGTGACCCTCATTTTGGTTGTGGAATACATGAGAAGGAATCAGGTCAAAAGCAAGCAGGAGGTTCCAAGACTGTGGCGTCTGTTTCTCCAAAGGTCTGCAAAAACTCAGTGTGTTCAGGAAAATACAGACCTTTCGCTCCAAATCCCTCTAATGAGAACTGCTGCCTGCCTCCTCCAAGTACCCAAATGCGGGCATTAACTCCCATCAGGCTCCCCACCACAGCTCCTTCTGGACGTGATGCAGCCAGAGAGATTCTTTATGCCATGGGCAGATTTGGCAAGAACTCTTAATTATATTTTCTCTGCTTTTTAATAGCATTAACATGGTGACAAGGGGGCATGCCAGCTTGTCATAAGCCCAGTACAACCACAGCTTGGGTCAGAAGAGTTCTTTTGGTTGAGAGATGGCTCTTTCAGCAATGCTTACCAACAAGTTGGCATACGGCATGCTGAAGAGCTGGTGTCTCCCTGCCTGCCATCTCCATGAGTGCATCAAAGTTAAAGAAAAGAAAACAGTAAAATTCAACCCGAGAAGGTAGCTATCCATACCTGTATATTATTGATTTCCATCTAAATCCACACTGGGTAATATTTTTGACACTGTAAGGATCTGATGACAAGATCTTCACTTCTTTCTAAAGTTGAGCGAGGTATGTGACAAGACTAAAGGGCCACTTAGTCCAAAGGACAGGTAGTAAAATCTTCAGGCCATCTTCATGCCAGTATCAGCATGCTTTAATTACATAGTTAAAGCGGCAACCTTGGGGCCCACGGAGCTCACCAAATGAACAAAATGACTAAGAAACCAGTACCACAGCATGTTTGCATTTTCAGAGTGCCTTCCAGTGCCTGATGGTGTGGTTGGGGTTTGGTTTCTATAGCACATCTGCTACATGTACTGGTCATTTTCAAAATTGCAGATGCCAAGAAAGTAGCAAACAAAAGCGGTGATCACGGGGTTAAGGTAAACAAAAGAAGGCAATTAGAACACTTCCACTACCCACAATACAGGAGGAGGACACCCGCGCACCTGCTGCCTCATAAATAATGTATATATTTTTCCTTTCCATAACAGCAGAAAACCAGGAAGTAAAAAAGACTTCTAAGACATCAAATAACGGTCTAGCTCCACATGGGCTCAGGCTAGACGGTACCAAATGAGTATAAAACAAAAGACAAGATAGGAAGCGATGGTGGGGCCCGCTCCCAGAGACCTGAAGAGGCAGATGCCTCAACTCAACTCTGCGGACAATACACACAAACACAACTGGTACAAGTCAGTTGTTTTCAGCCTCGAAACTCACACAAGACATGACCAAGCTGCCTGTGCCCCCCTTCCAAAGAGTCCCCTGGGAAGACCTTTGGTATGCCCACGATGGAGCTGTCACTCTAAATATGTCTAGAACTTCCCTAGTGGACTGGCCCCCAGAGCCAACAGCATAATTCTCACCCTCTAAAGCACATTTGTTTCTTGGAGACAGCGAACCATCTCTCAGAGTCAAGAGTCATGAATAAAGAAGGTGACCACGCCAAGGAATTTCATTCTTGGTTAGAAACTCATGGTGGTCACAGGCACAGGCAGTTTTCTCACGTGGTTCACAGACGCACATGACGGCCGTGCCAAAAGCAGAGGTCTGACAACCTCTGAACAGTGACGGCGTCCGTCAAGCCAGTGAGGAACCTCCTCCCAAACTGCGTGTTTGAAACTTGCCACTTGCCTGACGCACATGGTCCTCTCAGTCTACTAAACTCAGCCTTGTGACTTTAGAGCCCTCTCTTGATAAATACCTACTGTGCATCCCTAACTCAACCTAAACCCAAATGAGCCATGACTGGAGCTAGGTACAGTGGTATGCCTGGAGGCCCAGCTGTGTGGGAGGCTAAGGCAGCAGGGTTGCTTGAGCCCAGGAGTTCAAAGCCAGCCTGGGCAACACCCTGAGACCCCATCTCAGAAAACAAACTAAAAAACACACAAACAAAAACAAGTCATTATGAAGGAGGGCACATCAACAGCCAATCAAGAGGAGGTGGAGCCACACCCTTGTGCTGAGACGTCCACAGATGTCAACACCCAGGAGTGTGTGCAGACATAAATATGCATTACACATGTGTGCAGACTTATACACACACCCCCCCCCTACAGATTCACAGCTCAGCCCAAGATCATCATCAGCGGGTTCATCCTAAATTTCAATTCAATGTTCATAATAGCTGAGACCTTTAGAATGCTCTGGAGGAAAACACTTACACATAGCTGCCGTTACACATTCCTGCACACTCATCGACTGGGGCTTTCCGGTTCCCATCCACGGGGGGACAATCGTGTTAAAAGTCACACCTAAGAACATAAGATAAACGCTGGAACACATGTCCCGATATGCTATGACCTAAAAAGGTACATGGGTCCCTGAGCGACCAGGTTGGGGAGAGGTGGGTACAGCAACACCGCCATTCATCTGGGGGCCTCGGGGTTTGGGATTTAAATTCTCCGAACCTCAATCTAAAGGAGAGTGACTTTTTTCAAGGGAAAGCGGGGTCCCTTTCTTTTCCAACCAGTTCTTGAAGAATTGGTCCACTAGTGCCTAGTCTGCCAAATGTACCAGAGAGAAGTTGTGTGTTCACCCACGCTTGTGGGGCAAAGGTTTACGAGGAAAACAGCATTCCCCAATTCCCAGCCACCAGCAGGTTCATAAGACACAGGGCCACTCAGGAGTTACGGGGAAACACCGGAAGCAGAGAGCCTGGGCTCAAATTCTAAGTCCTTCCTCCCCTCTTCTAGCCGGGTGACCCTGAGCAAGCTGCCAATCTCTCTCCATGTACCCTTTTCAGAATCTAAGCACAGCGGGGTTTGCAGTAAACCTTATCTTAGAAGGGCTGTTGGGAGGACTGAATCCATGGATCCGAGAAGCATAGCACAACCCCTGGGATACAGCTGGCTGTTAATACCTAGGATGGTGGCAGCCAATCTTCTCTGATGTGACCTTTCTCCAAGGGATGAATACACACAGGTGATAACCAACCACCTTCAAAAGGATCGATCTGGAGGAGAATATCTTTCCAGAAATAAAAACAAACACTGACATTCTCCTACAACAAAACAGCGCCGGTGAGGACGGGTACAGCGGCTCACACCTGTAATCCCAGCACTCTGGGATGCCAAGCAGGAAGACTGCTTGAGCCCAGGAGGTTGAGACCAGCTTGGGCAACACAGCAAGACCGTATCTCTACCAAAAATATATACACATACGGTGGCCAGTTATGGTGATATGTGCCTGTAGTCCCAGCTACTTGGGAAGCTGAGGCAGGAGGATCACGGAAGCCGAGGAGTTCAAAGCTGCAGTAAGCCGTGATCTGCCATGGCACGTCAGCCTAAGTGGCAGTGTAGGACACCAACACAAAACACACTCACACACAACCTACAAAATGCATACTTGCCTAGTTCTCCCCACCTCAAACCCGGCTTTGAGGATCCCAGAACAGGGCGAGGGTTCTCCTTCTTGAAGACGTAACCCATTCAAAAAACTGATGAACAAAAGGAACAGGAGGACCCAGGGACGAAACTAGGATTGAAGCAAAAGAAAAAGAGAAGGGGAACGTCCAGAGGACGCAGAGGCGAGAGGACAGCAAACCAGAGCTGCCCGTGAAAGCACAGAAAGCTTGCAGTGCCTTCCCCCAAGCTGGGAGTCACCCTCACAGTGCCAAGACAGCGCCTCTCCAAGTGTGGCCCGGGGACCCACTAAAGCCCTGCACGTCTGCACGGGCCTCTGCCAGAGCACAGCAGGCACGGGGGACCATGCTCTCACAGGAAAGTGGGAAGCGCTAGAAGTAAACACCCGGATCCTGGGGAGCGAAGCAGGGAAGTGGCTCCTTCCCATGTGGACATGGCTCAAGCTTTCTGCTTTAAACTCACCCTTCACAGGGAACACCAGAAAAGGGACAGGTACCAGCAGGATGCAGGGCCATGGAGAAACACGTGGTGTGTACCATCCTAAGGGGTGCTTTCGGTAAATCTGGAGACTGGTCAGGAGTCCCAAGCTGAGGCTAGACGATGTCTAGCTGGGTGTCGACATCAAAGTTTGCTTAGAAGCCACTCAGCCTGTCAAAAAACTAAGGAAGTTACCAGGAATTTTATTTTGACCAAGAGCTGGAAGCTGTGCCAACATGACCCAGCCAGAGAGTCACGTGTGATGGCCATGTGTGATGACGTGGGGCCACAGCCCCAGAAAGTCCTTTACCGTGGATGTTTTGTGTGTGTGGAGGAGGATGAGGGACGCTTCTTTCCCAAGCAGCTGAAAAACAGGCCGGGGAAGAAAGGACCTCTGTTGTTTAGGACACTGGCCCTGAGGAACCGTGAGTCCCCAAGTCCTTGGAGGGAGGGGCAGAACAGAACTCGGGAGCCAGCTGGCACAGGTGACGCCACAGGCGAGAGATGCATGGACTCCACTCAGGCACAGAACACAGCACTCCACAAAGCAGAGACTCCAGGGCTGCACAGATAGCCGAGGCGCCAGGAGGGTGAGCAGCGTGGCGGCTTTGGGAGACAACACCCCTGGCAGGGCCCACGTCCTTCTTGGGAGAGTCCTGAAGGTGGCCAACATGAGAGCGGGCAGCATGCACAAGGCGGGCCAGGACCCAACAACAATCCGGGGCTGCTCCTGACAGCCACACCCCTGGACCAGGGGAACTAACTGGGTGGAACTGACCTCACTGTAAGCCAGGCTAGAGAGGCCCGGAGGAACCCAGGTGTCAACTACAACACCCAGTTCCATGCAAACCTGACTATGTTTCTTTCAAGTGTTGACATTCAGATGTCTGATGTGGCAGGACCCACACTGTGTTAGGAATCTGGAGATGAACCACCCCGACACTGCCCTGGGACACTGACTCCCCCGGTGACAAGAAAGAGGCTAGCAAAGGACTACAGTCTATGGTGGCAGCTGCTGGAGAAGTCCCAGCAGGAGCTGAGCGCACTGGAGGAGAAGAAGAGGCGGCTCATGCCCAGACGGAGACCGCAGACACCTCGTCCCAGCACAAGGAGCCAGGCTCTCTGGAAAATGGCTGACTCCAGGTCTGAGGCAGGAACAACGTGGTCCTGGAAATCTTGTCACACCGGATGGCAACACGGCTCAAAGGCACGACCACACCCACAGGACCAGGGGCCCCCTCAAGAAGCTCCCGCTGATCAAAGCCGGGGTAATGTGAACCTTAATAAGAATAACTAGAACAAACTGAAATGTGAATGTTTAAACCCATGAGTCATCACGACACAAAACCAAACAAACAAAAAGCCCCATCTGGTCACCACTGACTGAAAACTGATAAACAAAAGGAAAGACCTGAGATTTGTGTTATCTTTCCCCCAGGGGCAGAACCACCAGGTCAGCAAGGGAGGAAGAGCTCTCTTTACAGGAGGAGTCCAGCACATAAATTAAAAGTGAGAGGCAATTAAAAGTTTACAATGTCGAGAACCTAAAGAACTAGGAAGCCACCAGTGGTTGCTCATACCACAGAAAGCCAGCCAGCTCACGAGCCTCCAGACCACAGACTAAGGAACAGATCTTGCCTGCGAGTCATCCTTCAAAAAGGAAAACATAAATCCAGCCCGAATCTCCTCAGGACTCTCCATCCAACTTGCAGGAAACAATAAAGAAAACAGAGGAATGTGAGAAGCCATGGCGATACTGCCTGCGAAACCCAAACTAGAAACTGTGAGGCAAAAACCCAGCGTCCTTCCAAGACTGTAAAACAACCCAACAAAACAACAAACGGCAGAGAGAAAGAAGAAAGCTCTGATTTTAAAACTTTAAAAACTTTAAAACTTTAAAAAATTGCATGAATCAATCACAGTTTTATTCTTTATATGAATAAAGAAAAAACTATAAAATACAAGCATAACATTCATGAACCAAAGGGAAATTTGAGCCATGATGGAATATTCAACAATAATAAGGAACCTACTTGGTTTTCAGGCATGACTTACGCTGGTATTATGATTTTAAGCTATCTTTCAGAGATACATACTAAAACATTTGCAGACAAAAGAGCATGATCTCTGGGGTCCACTTCGGAAGGGCCCTGGACAGGGCACGACTGACCACAGGCTGGTGGGATCGAGGCAAGGCGAAGGACAGGCGGGGTTCATTAAGCTCGTGGGTCTACTTCCACACAGCTGAACTTCTCTCCAAGAATGTTTTTAAAATCAGGCCAGGGTGAGTGCAACAGTGTCCCAGAGGAGGTGCCATCTGAGCCCCATCTTACAGGATAAGGACCTCTGGTCAGGATGATGTCTCTCTACAGACATCGCGGGGAAGAGCCACCCAGGGACAGGATGACCAGCCCGTCCCTGCAGGGTGAAGGTGGAGAAAAGCTGAGGCTGGAGAGAGGCAGGGACAGGCTGGGGCTCTGGTGATAAGGAGCCCAGCCACAGGTGTGCTTCGGACACCCCAGGGGATTCGACTGATCCTGTAGTTGTGGCACTGAGAGGACCACAACAGAGGCGGGGCACCAGGAAGGCACCACGAAAGATCTGACCACTGTGAACGACTAAATGCCCTTCCAAACGAACACTCTGGAAGACCGTTTGGCAACGTCTCACGAAACTAAACATATGCTTGGCATACAATCCAGCGATTGCGCTCCCTGGTATTTACCCAAAGGAATTGAAGACTTGGGTTTCACACAAAAACCTGCACACGGTCTTTCATGGTAGATTATTCATAATGGCTAAAACATGAAGGAACAAAGATGTCCTTCATCTTGAAGGGCATATCTAGGCGAATGGATCAAATAAACTGCAGCCCATCCAGAAAACAGAATACCACTTATCAATAAAAAGAAATGAGCTATCAAGCCATGAAAAGATACGGAGAGACCTTAAACGTGTACTACACAGGGAAAGGAGGCAGTCTGGAAAGGTTACACACTGCGATTCCACAAAGACAGAGACACAAAAGGTCAGTGGTTGCCAGGAATTGGGGAGAGGGATGAAGAGGTGGAGTCCAGAGAATTCCTAGGGCAGTGAAATGACTCTGCATGACGCTACACAGCATAGCAGGATGGTGGATACTCTCACGATACAGACACAACTTGCTTTACTGTGCTCGGTTGATACTGTGGTTTTTTACAAACTGAAGGTCTGTGGTAACCCTGCACCGAGCAGATCCACCAGGGCCATGTTTCCAAAGCACATGCTCACTTCGTGTCTCTGTGTCACATTTTGGTAAGTCTCACCATATTTCAAACTTTATTATTATTATAGCTGTTATGGTGATCTGTGATCAGTGATTTTTTTTTTTTTTGAGTTGGAGTCTCACTCTGTCACCCAGACTGGAGTGCAGTGGCCGCTCCCGGCCACCACAGCCTCGACCTGCTGGGCTCCGGTGAGCTTCTGCCCCAGCCTTCCAAGTAGCTGGAACTACAGGCACGCGCTACCACGTCCGGCTGATTTTTGATTTATTGTAGAGATGAGGACTCGCCGAGTTGCCCAGGCGGGTCTCAAACCCGCGGGCTCAGGCAATCCACTCACCTCAGCCTCCCAAGGCGCAGGATTACAGGCTGAGCCACCAAGCCCGGCAATCAGTGATCTTTGATGATACGACTATAATTGTTTTGGGGTGCCACCAACCATATAAGAAGGTGAACTCACTAGATAAACATCGTATATGCTCTGACTCCACCAACTGGCCATTCCCCTGTCCTCTCCCTCTCCTGGGGCCTCCCTGTTCCCTGAGACACAGCAGTATTTAAATCGGGCCATTTAATAACCCCACAATGGCCTCTAGGTGCTCAAGTAGAAAAAAAAAAAAGAGTCCCAGGTCTCTCACTTTAAATCAAAAGCTAGAAATGATTCAACTTAGTAGGGAAGGCATGTTGAAAGGGGAGGGAGGTTGAAAGCTAGGCCTCTTACACCAGTTAGCCACATCATGAGAGAAAAGAAAAAGTTCTTGAAGGAAGTCAAAATTGCAACTCCACTTTAACACATGAATGATAAGAAAAGTGAAACAGCCTATTGTTGAGATGGAGAAAGTGTGGACCGATCAACCCAGCCAGAAAATTCCCTGAAGCCAAAGCCTAATCCAGAACAAGGCCCTGACTCTCTTCAATTCTATGAAGGCCGAGAGAGGTAAGGAAGCTGAAGAAGAAACACTGGAAGGTAGAGAAGATAGGCTCATGAGGTTTAAAGAAAGAAATCATCTCCATGACATAAAAATGCAAGGTGAAGCAGCAAGTGCTGATGGAGAAGCTGCAGCAAGTTATCCAGAAGATCTAGCTAAGATCACTGATGTAAGTAGCTATACTATACAACAGATTTTCAGTGGAGATGAAACAGCCTTCTATTGGAAGAAGATGCCATCTAGGAGTTTCATAGCTAGAGAGGAGAAGTCTGTGCCTGACTTCAAAGCTTCAAAGGTCAGGCTGACTCTTGTTAGGGGCTAATGAAGCTAGTATCTTAAAGTTGAAATTAATGCTCATTTACTATTCTGAAAATCCTAGGGCCCTTAAGACTTGTGCTTAGTCTACTCTGCCTGTACTCTATAAATAGAACAAAGCCTGGTTGACAGCATATCTGTTCACAGCATAGTTTACTGAATATTTTAAGCCTACTTACTGTTGAGGCTTAAAAAAAAGAAAAAAGGTTCCTTTCAAAAGTTGACTGCACACTGACAATGCACCTAGTTCCTCAAGAGGTCTGAAGGAGATGTAGAAGATTAATGTCGTTTTCATGCCTGCTAACACAACATCCATTCTGCAGTCCAAGGATCAAGAACTAATTTTGACACTCAAGCCTTACTACTTAAGAAATACATTTTGGGCCGGGCTCAGTGGCTCAGCTTGTAATCCCACGCCTTGGGAGGCTGAGGTGAGTGGACTGCCTGAGCCTGCGGGTTTGCGACCCACCTGGGCAACTTGGCAAGACCTTATCTCTACAATAAATCAAAAATTAGCCAGACGTGGTAGCACACACCTGTAGTTCCGGCTACTTGGAAGGCTGAGGCGGAAGGATCTCCGGAGCCCAGCAGGCGAGGCTGCGGTGGCCGGGAGCAGCCACTGCACTCCAGTCTGGGTGAGAGTGAGACTCCAACTCAAAAAAAAAAAAAAAAGAAGAAATACATTTTGTAACACTATAGCTGCCATAGATAGAGATTTCTCTGATGGATCTAGGCAAGGTAAACTGAAAATCTTCTGGAAAGAATTTACCATTTTAGATGCCATTAAGACTATCTGTGATTCATGGGAGGGTCAAAATACCAAAACATTAACAGGAGTTTGCAACAAGTTGATTCTAACCCTCATGGAGTTACTTCCTACGGATGAGCAAAGCGGCTTCTTGAGATGGATTCTTCAACTCCTGGTGAAGATGCCAGGAACACTACTGAAAGGCAAGAAGAGGGCTGAGACTATTACGAAAACTTAGGTGACAAAGCAGCAGCAGGATTTGAGAGCTGTAACTCCAATTCTGAAAGAAGTTCTACGGTGGGAAAAATGCTATCGAACAGCATCGCATGCTACAGAGAAATCTTTTGTGAAAGGAAGAGTCAATCAATGTGGCAAACTTCATTGTCATCTTATTTTAAGAGATCGCCAGAGCCACCCCAGCTTTCGGCAACCACCACCCTCGTCAGTCAGCAGCCTTCCACATTAAGCCAAGATCCTCCATCAGCAACAAGATTAGGACTTCCCGAAGGCTCAGGTGATCCCTGGCATTTTTAAGCTATAGTGTGTTTTTAAATTACAGTATACACATTGCTTTTTTAGATATAGTGCCATGTTGTGCTTCATAGACTGCAGTATAGTGCAAATATAACTTTCACAAGCACTGGAAAACCAAAAAACTCATGTGACTTGCTTTACTGTGATACTCACTTTATTGCGGCAGTCTAGAACCAAACCTGCAATATCTCTGAGGTCCATGACAGAAAGTACAACAGCAAGAGTGAGCCCTAAAGTAATCTATGGACTGGGTGATAATGATGTGTCCATGTAGACTGGTAGATTGCAATAAATGAACCACCCCAGGGGAGGAACACTGGTAACAGGGGTGGCTATAGGGGAGGGGTTGCACAGGAACTCTATGACCTTCTGCTCAATTTTGCTGGGAACCTGAAACTGCTCTAAAAAATAAAACCTATTAAAAACAGGCTTGCGCCTTCTAAACGGCATGCACCAACCATCTTTACTGCTAAAGAGGCCACACCACAAATTCACTGCAAAGATCCAGAGCTCAATCCCACATTCTGGACCCAATGAGACAGTGAGCTGAGCGAGCTCCCCAGGCCATGGCGGTCTCGTTCCCACCCCACAAGCCAGCTCGGAGTGTCGCATCCAGGACTGACCAGGTCGAGGGAATGTCTCCACCTGGTCGGCCTGACGCTGCTGCTCCTGGTCATGTCGCCAAAGCACCTAGCTCAGCCCAAGCACCCTCCTCTCGCTACAAAATCCCTCCGACCTCACTGCCACTGAAAAACCACTCTTTCCAAGACAAAGAGGTCAGCACATGGGCGGTGCCTGTCAGTGTATCCACCTCGCATGCCTCCCTGAGTCTCGCTGAGGCAGCGGCACCTGGGCACGATCCCTTCGCGAGGACAGCTGGAAGCTTCCCAGGTGATGGCAGAGGAGACAGGAACAACTAACTCTCCCCCAGAATGAGGTGTGCAAAAGCTGGGAAACGGAACTGAAAGCTTCATCCCGAACGCAGGCAACAAGGAACTACTATGGCCTGATTCCAAGAAGCTCAGCTTACCAGGGACACAGTCAAGTGAGGGGGGCCGCCTCTTCTATCCGAAGCCAGCTCCCAAGTGACAGGAAACATGCGTCAGCCCAGTTTTCCTTACGACAAGAACCTGACACCCAAGGCTGGCATTTCTTCTGTCACCTCCAGCACGGCACAGGGACTCAGTCCTCCATCCGTGGCCTCACCCCGTGAGTCAGACGCTCGGCACATGCTGACGTTACTCCCCAAAACAAGAAATCCAATGCCTGGCCCCCAGCCACAGCCCTGAGTCACCGCAGAACCAGGAACGGAGGCCCCCAGCCTCCCACGCCAACACTCACCCTGCACTGCCGACAAGGCCAGCGACCCTTCCCGGAGACGCCCCTTCACAGACAGCATGACCTCTTTTATCTAATCTTGCACCAACAGGCTGTCAATGCTGCCGGGCCTCCGACAACACTGAGAAGAGCACCTAAAACCCTACGTGCTATATGCACGAGGGAAGATCCCCACAGGCACCGTCGGTTCCAAGACACTCTGTGCTCCTCAAGCCATACTCAGTGATGTCCGTCCCTGTGCACCCTCAGGGCACTCTGCATGGGAGACCCACTGCACGTCTGTCGGTCGCTGCCCACGGTGCTCCCTAGCTGGGCGGCCCGTTTCCTGTCCTCGGAAGAAGGGTCAGTCTTCTGCTTCTTCCCCACGCTCCACAGCCCCTTGTACCCTGAGGCTCTAGGCATAGGCTGGACACAAGTGCTGGGCACACTGGACTGCTAGGCTGAGGAGGAGAGAAGAGAAAGACACAGGTACAGAGAAGACTGAGCCCTACAAGAAGAGGACAGAGCCCACCCTCTTCCAAGAGCCCCTCACTCTCCAAGCTTGACTGTCACAGCTGGCACAGGTCAGGTGGCTCTGGCCTCAACAGAACTGTCTAGACCAGGCCAATCCAGGGGCCCCACCTCTAGGGCTCTACACCCCTCCAGACGCTGCCGCCCAAATAATGTGGGGGGTGGAACACTTCCTTGGCCAGAAAACACTTGAAGAAAGCCCCATGCAGGCTCACAAACACACATGCACAGGGGCAGGCAGAGGGTGCCAAGGCCTTCGCTTCTGCCGTACGCATGAGTCCACCGGTCCACAACCAACAGGAGGCAGGGCCCAGAACAGAATCTAGGACAGAATGAGATGTCTCGGTATTTGTAAAGCGCATGAAGACACTGTCTTAATCAGAGGAGATCACTGGGCAGTATAAGCTTCTGTTCTGGCTGACAGTCCAAGGGTGGACTCGAGCTGGGCCCGGACCTCCAAGTGCCAGCTGCCCCCAGGCCAGTCCATGGAAGGCAGCTGTGGAGAAGGAATCCTACTTCCTTCCACTCAGCTGGGCCCTGACCCTTTTCCTCCCTTCACTATCCTCACCCCACAAGCCAGAGAAAAGACCTCTGTTTAAGATCCTTGGGAAAGGACAAAGCACAGTCCAGCAAAGGGAGAGTGTCCTGAGGCCCTACCTCCAAGCAGACCACCTGTGCAGCCAGCTCCCTCCTTCCCCTCCCCAAATCCTGCCAACTCAGAGTAGGCGTGAGTGTCTCTGTCAGACATGGGAATAGAATCCTTGCTGGTCCTCGAGACTCCATGGAAACAGAAGCAACCTGTACACGCCAGGATGCTCTAAACGTAAGTGTCCTGTGTCTCTGGAGGCATGCCCCCCTTCAGGTGACGTCTGCCCCGTGCAGGCTGCAGGCCACACGGTTTCTCTCACAACGTGCCAGGAGCAGACACTCAAGTGAAGCTATGCTAGTGGGTTTCTTCAGGGAAGTGAGGGCTCGGTCTAGGCTGGGGGGCTAAACCCACAACAGGCAGACACAGAGTCCTCCACAGAGAAAAGCCCTCTGCAGAGAGAGGAGAGCAGCCACCTGGCCTGGAGGAGCAGAGCTGGGCCTGGCTGTGGGCATCGGGGCCCAGGCTGGTTCCGGTCCCGGTTCTCATGACTCCAGGGGCCAGCCAGTCGTCCTCCTTTCAGTAGCGTGAGATGCCCCTCTACGCCCAAGGTAAGCTCTCTTCTCTGCTGGAGCCAGCCTGCAGCTGTCTGGAACCAGGAGGATCTTTTAAAAGGCGACACCCTAAAACCGAAGGACAACAAACAGGCTCCTGGCTCCTTCCGAGGTGAGGCAGCAGAGGGGCGAGGCAGCGCACACCCGGGCGTCAGATCCGAAGCTTCAGACTTCGTGTTCTGGCCACCTTTCCCTTTCCTCCATGAAACGATCCTCCCGTTTTGATCTTGCATATGTTGCTGAGTGGAGCAGTCTTCATTTTAAGAGGCTCTGGATCCAGATAACCTGACGATTCATTTGACACAACAAGTTCATCAAAGCGAGAGGCCTAACAGCAAACTTGTTTCTGTTCAAGTGTTGGCTCTGGGATTTAAAAGGCAAAAACCAGAAGTTAAATTTCTGAAACAATTCCTGATGATTTCAGCCAGCGAGAGAGAGTCCGCCTGGGTACCTGTCCTGAAAGTGGGATGCATTCTCAGACTGTGCCTGGGAAAGCTTTGGGAGTTTCATTGGGAAGTCACATGGGGAGGAATCACCTTGAAATGCAGGTATATACGTATGCATGTACATATGTTATATATGTGCATACAAACACATATCATGTGTACACACATATGAATACACACAGGGTGTACTGCCCACTGCATGCAAACGTGTTGTGAACATGTGCACACACACGTGTCAGTTCACACTGTGGCAGGCACACACATGTGGGATTATGAGTGGTGTGTGCACACGTGTGCATATATGTGTGCAAACATATATGTGCCACATGCCATCATCTGCATGAATACACACATGAACAATGTATACACACATGTGCGTGAGTGTAAATGTGCATGTGTTGTATATACATATGTACACATGCATACACACACACAGATTCCTGTAAGTCAGGTTTGACCGACTCCTACAATTCCTTTATCAGCTTCTGCCTGGCCCTGGTGTTGTCTTGCATTTAAAGAGAAGAGCATGGATTTTCCCCCAAAGGTCCCAGTCCCACGGTGTGTCAGGAACCTACCCAGAGAAAATTATATACTGCAAGATTTTCCATCCCTCCAAGATCAGGTTGATGGTCAAACCTCTCTTGACTAGTAACAAATGTATTTGCATTACCAGTTTCACTGTACCAGAAAAGTCCCTAGAAAAATCTGCTAAAGACAAAAAAACAGAAAAACAGCTGAGAGAAACCCAAGGCTTAGGCAGAGAAAAAGTCAGAGAACTAAATAAATAACATAACAGCAGCAACACTAAGCAGTTTTGTGTTATTACCATGTACAACACACCATTCTATGCCTTCTAGTTACAGTAACTCAATCAATCCCCACACAAGGTTTTAGTGATCCTCATTAGTATAAGTAGCGAAACCGTATGAAGAGGTCAAACACCTCCAGCACGGCAGGGCTAGGACCCGACCCCAAGAGACTAGGCTTGAGGCGCTCCAAGTCCTGCCTTTGTGTGACAAGGGGCTCCTGGCCCTCGGGTCTCACAACAGCCCCAGCGACTCAGACAAGAACAGCCCAGAACTGACACGTATGTGTGCACATACATGTTCACAACACGTTTGCAGCCCCAGTGACTCAGACAAGAACATCCTCTGTTCCGTCCTCAGAGCAAATACAGAGACAGAGATCCTTTTTGTCCCCCTAAAATGTCCCTGAGCACAGGAAAAACACAGATAAGGAGGGGAAGGAATGAGTCACAAAGATTACAAACCACCATCGTCTTCTTTTTTTTTTTTTTTTTTTTTTGAGTTGGAGTCTCACTCCGTCGCCCAGACTGAAGTGCAGTGGCTGCTCCCGGCCACCGCAGCCTCGACCTGCTGGGCTCCAGCGATCCTTCCGCCTCAGCCTTCCGAGTAGCCGGAATTACAGGCGTGCGCTACCACGCCCGGCTGATTTTTTTATTTATTGCAGAGATGAGGTCTCGCTGCCCAGGTGGGTCTCGAACCCGCGGGCTCAGGCAATCCACTCACCTCAGCCTCCCAAAGGCGCGGGATGACAGGCTGAGCCACTGAGCCCGGCTAACCATCGTCTTCTTAAATGAGCTGTAGGCCATGCTGAGAGAACCAGGGGTGCCCTCTGCATAAAAGTCTCCCAGGAAGGACACCGGCCCCTCAGGCCCGGCTCAGCATGGCACAGAGCAGGGCTGGGGCATCAGCCACGGGTGGCATGCTGGCTCTACCCACAAGGCCACTGCTCCCAGGACTGCCCCAAAGAGGCACCTGCCAGATCTCTGTCAACAGAAACCTGGAATGAGACCCAAGGCCAAAAAGAGGTCGAGCACCTCCACCTTCCGACTTCTGGCCCACTTCAGGCCTGTCCATCCGAGAGGGTCCCTCCTGGAGGCACTCCCGCCCTCAGCCACAAGCCCCACAGCAGACGACGGTGCCCCTCTAGTCTTTCCTTTCCGATTCACCCAAGCGCCAACATCAGGCCAGACTAAGGCCTTTGCTCCAATCCCAGATGCTCTCTCAAAAGCCTTCTGTCGCTCAACCCCACGGCCCTCTGCATTCAGCCCCGGCCGACCTTTTCCTCCGCTTCTCCAAAACGGACCCCTCTTCTGCTCCCAGCATCACCCAGTTCTGAAGTGTGTCCTAATGGGGGAGCCCCTCCAGCTAGAGCATTTCACCCTGTGGGTCTCTGTGCACACCCCCGTCAGTCTTTCCCTGCCAGAAGCCTCCCGCTATGCTGCCCCCAGGAGGTCTTCCGTCATTCTTCCAGCTCCTGATTCAAAGAGGAAAATGGTCCACGGGGGCACATGGGCATGTCTGCTAGTGCAAGACTGGCTTGGGAGCTAGGGCGTGAGGCTTCCAAGTGTGACTTTCACCAAGTTCTGGAAGACGATGCGCTTCGCCCCAAACGTCCTCAGTGGGCAAGGGTCAGAGCAGCCCCTCCATAGAGGCAGTGGTCTAACACCCCCCTCAGGACACTCCAGCCAGTGTGGAGGTGAGGGACGTGACGATGGGTGTGCTGCCTGGAAAAGGGAGTGGCTGGACAGAGCCTCTCTCACTGCCGCTCTGAAACCAACTCTCCGTTTTTAGTCAACCTCCAACCTTTGGCGTGGTGCCCCTGCTAGTCCCCATATCTCCTCTGGCTATTCCCAGGCAGTCGCCTTCTCCACCCACTCTCTTTTGCCACTTCTGGGGCCAGGGGCAGCTACGGACCAATCTTCCTATCTGTGAGGAAACCAGGAGCACTAACATTCTCTGGACCATTCTGCCAAAGAAAGGTTGCCAGGCAGCCAGTGGGCACCAGGTGCATTATGCCTGGTACAGGGGCACAGCAGTAGTGAGGGACCCCCAATGCTCAGGCACTAGTGCTGGGCTGCTCCTGCCTCACGTGGGGATGGGGATCATCTGAAAAAGAAATGGGCCGGGCTCGGTGGCTCAGCCTGTCATCCCAGCACTTTGGGAGGCCGAGGTGAGTGGACTGCCTGAGCCTAAGGGTTCGAGACCCGCCTGGGCAACTTGGCGAGACCTCACCTCTACAGTAAAGCCGGGCGTGGTAGCGCACGCCTGTAGTTCCAGCTACTTGGAAGGCTGAGGTGGAAGGATCACTGGAGCCCAGCAGGTCGAGACTCCCACTCAAAAGAAAAAAAAAGAAATGGGTCTTCAGGAAAATGGGAGTGAGCAGAATGCAGAACGCAAAAGTGCTCCTGACTCTCCTCAGGCTCCCTGCAGCCTGGGATTCCCGAGTCTAGGGGTATTGTGGGACAAGAACAACAGCAACGTTCTCTGCCTCTGTGGGCACCCCATGTGGAAAGTGTGTGTTACCCTTCCTTCCTAGATAAGGAAACTAAGGTTCGGACAGAGAGATGCTCAGTGCAACGGTGGCAGAGCCAACCTCCAAGACAGGCAGCTCAGACTCCAAGTCCACTGCCGCCACCACTGGCAGACCCAAGCCAGTCCCCCAATGCAAGAAAGTGGTCACATACACTTAGATGGTGACACAAATTATCTGGCTGAAAAGTCCTCGGTCAGAATATCCAGGTGGGTCCAGCTGTGCTACAGGGATTTGAAGCCAGAGATGTGGCTGGATGCAGTGGCTCACGCCTATCATCGCAGCACCTTGGGAGGCCGAGGCAAGAGAACTGCCTGAGTCCAGAGGTCCAAGACCAGCATGGGCAACTTGGCAAAACCTCGCCTCTATAATAAATCAAAAATGAAGCTGGGCGTGGTGGTGCGTACCTGTGGTTCTAGCTACTTGGGAGGCTGAGGCGAAAGATCACCTGAACCCAGCAGGCTGAGGCTGCAGTGGCCGTGAGCATGTCACTGCACTCTAGCCTGGGCAACAGTGTGAGACTCTGACTCAAAAAACAACAAACAAAGCAAGAGATATGTACTCATGCCTGGGCGAGAGGACGTGGGGACACCTTTTCCCACCTGTGCCAGAGTGAAGGTCTCATTGGCTAGGGAGAGATCCACAAGGGTCGGGGGGAACCTGGACAAATCATCTGGAGCAATGTCAACCTTCAAGGCTCAGAGTCTAATTCAATTCAGGAGAGACAAGACTATCCTTGCCTTACAAATTACCAGAATGGAAAATGAAGAGGCAGACTAATTGCCAGGGAAAAAGTAACCAAAAGTTATAAGCGATCAAGGAACACTCTAGAGGTAGTGGGCGGAAGAATGACTGACATTAGGGCAGTGGTCCTCAGCCTTGCCTGCCGGTGCCCAGCCGCCATGTCCGAGAGATTCTGAGCCCAGCGAGGGCTGAGGATATCAGGCCTGCCCCAGACACAGCCCTGGGTGGCAGGTGGTCGGGGCTGCTCCTTGTTCCTCAGGGTGCCCAGTCTTAGCATGTCTTACACTTCTCCTGCAATCCAACAGAGCCCAGCGCCATCTGCCAATAGACACGGGTTGATTTCTGACGAATCCTGATAATCTGCCCATCAAATGACACCCTGAGATGGAAGAGCCATCTCTCAGTGAGCAAGCTCTGCTGATACTCCCAGCACTAACCACTCAGCCTTAAGTCCGAAGCAGCTTCTGCCTGCCCCGTTGCAGATGTGTTGCTGAATGTCAGTATGTTTACACTTGGTGATGGTGCAGCCAGTCTTGGCCTAAATGGTGAATAAGCCACAATGCACATGCAGAAACCAGCCCAGCCAGGCCAGAGATGCCAAGTGGCTCTGAGACATCAGTCAGTCCCAGACAGATGCCTATCCCAGAGGGATGATCCTGAAAACCCATGTATGTGACAGGGCTATCTTCGTGGTGCGAGTGTTGCTGCCACACACAAGTGGCCTATTCCTGCTGACCGTGGATGTGTCCTGAGGGAGCCTGTAGGGGAGACCACGGCTGCAGCCACCCCCACCCACTGCTCCCACATCTGCTCAGCTGCAAAGGCGGGGAGCACTATGGGTGTGCAACTCATCCCACCCACGGCACTTCTGCAGCCACAGCTCTCGGGGAGATTCGCATCTCAGAGCAGGGGCTCTGACGGCCAGGGCAGGCCCGCCAGCGGAGTGTGAAGTCAATTAAGTGAGCTGATACAGGTAAGGTTTCCATGAGACAGAAAGAAACAGGATAAACAGTGCATCCAGAAAAAATAAGAACTGTTCATGAAATAAGATAAGCACTGTTTGTGAAACTGTTTCTAATATATGCAGACATGCTTACACCCATATGTAGATTTTCTATAATATGGTCTCCAACTTATGACTTACAATTTTTTGACTTAACAGTGGTGACAAAGCAAAATGCATTCAGTAGAAACTGTACTTCAAATTTTGAATGTTATTCTTTCCCTGCTAGTGATGTGTGGTAACATACTCTTGTGATGCCGGGCAGCCGCAGTGACCTATAGTTCCCAATCAGACACGTGCCCACCAGAGGAAATCGGCCAATACTGTTCCGTATACTGTGTGGCCCCATGATTCTGACCAACTGCAGGCGAATGTGAGTGTTCTGAGCACTGGTAAGTTGAGCTAGGCTATCCTGTTTGGTAGGTCAGGTATATTCGATGCATTTTTTATTTATTTTTTATTTTTTGAGTTGGAGTCTCACTTTGTCGCCCAGGCAGGAATGCAGTAGCACATTCACGGCCACCACAGCCTGGACCTGCCGAGTTCAAGCGATCCTTCTGCCTCAGCCTTCCAAGTAGCTGGAACTACGGGCACGAGTCACCATGCCTGGCTAATTTTTTGATTTATTGTAGAGATGAGGTCTTGCCAAGTTGCCCAAGCTGGTCTCGAACCTATAGGCTCAGGCAATCCTCTTACCTTGGCCTCCCAAGAGCTGGGATCATAGGCGAGAGCCACTGCGCCCAGCTAGATGTATTTTTGTACTCAATATATTTTCAACTTAAGACGGGTTTCCAGGATGTGGCCCCATCATAGCTTGAGGCACATCTGTATTTATGTCTCATCCTGTATATATCTCACTACTGGATATGCTTCAGCTGTATGTCAGGCTCATCCTGTATATATCTCATCTCTATGTACGCCTCATCTGTACATCTGTCTCATGCTGCATATAGCTCACCTCTTTGTACACCTCATCTGTACGTCTGTCTCATCCTATGTATATCTCATCTCATGTCCACCTCATCTGTATGCCTGTTTCATCCTGTATATGGCTCATCTCTATGTCCACCCCATCTGTACATCTGTCTCATCCTGTATATAGCTAACCTCTACATACACCTCATCTGTACGTTCATCTCATCCTGTAAATAGTTCATCACCTAAAGATCCTCCTTGACTCACAATGGGGCAATGTCCCAATAAACCCATGAGGGTAGGCTGAAAACATCATAAAGTCCAAAGCGCACACTGGGTTTATAATATTTTCAACCTACGATGGATTTATCAGGATGTAACTTCATAGTAAGTCAAGTAACATACTGAACGTGTATCACCCTCATAACCATTGTAAAGTCAAGAAACTGTAAGCTAAACCATCCTAAATCAGGGCCCGTGTGTGTGTATGTGTCTGCATGTATGTGTCCACACATGTGTGTGTGAGACCTTCCAAAGCTTAGGCAGACTCCTCCTAGGATATTTTTATTTTCAGCTTACTTGTACATCTGGCTAGAAGTGCTCTTTCGGGGCTGTTCCTATTGCTTCGCAGGCAAACCAGTTTCACGTAGCTCAGGGTGTGAGCCCCCGGCCGCAGGGCCTGCCTTCTCCTTCTGTGTCTGTCCTGACCCAGCTTCCTGCCCTTAACCAAGTCTGTGAGCCCGATGAAGGAGCCTGCCCAAGCCTTAGCAACACTCAGGAATACCTTTCACAGCAATTCACAGCAACACTTCCCTGTCAGTGCCTGCATGAAAACGGGGACCCAGACCTGCCCGCAGCCGCAAAACTGGTGGGGCAGACTCGGCGACCTGAGTGTGGCCCAGGACCCTCAACTCACAAGCCAGCCTCCCCTGAGATGTGGCCTTGCCCTTCCCCCACAGCATCGCAGGTGCTAAGGTCTGTTTCTCTCTTCCCTGACCCTTGATCAAATTCTTAATGTCTTGAGTCTGATGAAGGTCTTTTTTTTTTGAATTGGAGTCTCACTCTGTTGCCCAGGCTGGAACGCTCACGGCCACCGCAGCCTCGACCTGCTAGACTCCGATGATCCTTCCGCCTCAGCCTTCCAAGTAGCTGGAACTGCAGGTGTGTGATACCACGTCCGGCTGATTTTTTGGTTCATTGTAGAGATGAAGGCTCACCAAGTTGCCCAGGCAGATCTCGAACCCCCAGGCTCAGGCAATCCTCTCACCTCAGCCTTCCAAAGTTCTGGGAATACAGGCTGAGCCACTGTGCCCAGCCCTAATGAACATCTTATGGGAAGATTTGTTTTAATTACTCACATAAACCACCCTCCAAAATTCCTCTCCCCCACCAATATGCAAACCACTTTTAATCATAGGAAACCTATTTGAAGGTTTAAAGAGCGCTGTAATTCTCATTTCTTTAATCATCAGCGTAATCCACACAAAATCTATAAGAAGAATTGAGAATTTATTTTTTTCTTGCTACAGTCACCTCCCAATCTGTAGAAGCAGCTGATTCTCCCACAAGGAGGAAGTCACTGTCAGGATGCATCATCAGTCACTGCCAAGGGCCACCCTCCTTCCTTACCTCCAACTCTTTAAGTCACCTCACTGTGTTATTTCAGATTTTGTATCACAAACACACCCATTCTGCTGGCAGGCTGCAAAGTTCTGAAGAGACGCCTTAGGAGCCCAGCCTTCCTCTGCACCACAGTCTATTCACAGAGCCAGCTTCTTCTGTTAAATTCTGGACTGGGGAGTCAGAACACCTGGGTTCTCACGGGAACTCCTACACTGCTGCAAGGGGCCTCTGCCGGACCGCTGAAAATATGGGGATAATGACGTTGCCTTTTCCACAGTGCTGCTGTAGGCATTAAATGAGATGGTGCATCCAAAGAGGATGAACTTACACGTCATCACACGGGCTAAGGCGCCCGACAGCGTGGAAGGTGCACCTTCATCGCCAGGCTCATCGCGACGTCCACCAGCCTGCTGGGTGCTGTCTCGGCACAGAGCCCGGTGAGGGCAGCCACTCAGGGCTGCCAGGGGAGACCCAGTTAGAAGATCAGCAAACGTGCCCCCCCGCCATGTCTGTCACACAGCGGTGCTCCATACCTGCTGAAGACTGTTCTAGCGCCCTGTGCTGACCTCAACTCCCAAAAGCCTTTGATGGAAAAAGAAGTGAACAGATCCCACTGCCCCCAGGGGGAGGAGTCAGAGCTACACACTAAACATAAAACAACAAGTGCTGAAGTGCCAACCTCAGGACTTCCAGGACAGTGTACCACCAACAGTGTCAGCAAACTGCAGAGACTGAGAGCTCAGGTGTCCCCTGCAGGCCACAGGAGGACAGCTCCTAGAAGCAGGCACAGGGCCTGTCATCTCCACCCACTTCCCAGACTGAATCTTGGGCGACTGCAGCCATCCTCCACACGCATGGCCATGCTCATAAGGAGGAGTCAACCTGCAGCTTGGAGACACGCAGCTCATGCACCCAGGGAATCCAGAACTCTGCCATGACTCCAGCATCCAGGACACAGGGCGGTCAGAGCACAACCATGAGCAAGAGAGCTGGCGTGCCCGGAGCACCGAGATCCAAGTGGGTCACATGCAGCTATTGCACAAGACGCGTTTCTAAGAAGTCAGGTCCAAAGACCGGACTGCAGACACGAATCATCTTTACTGCATTACTGCGATCACGACAGGGGCCCGGAAGGGCTGAGGATGAAGTCGAGTGGGAAGAGGCTGGAAAGAGAACGTGTGTACACTGGCTGGCAGACGCAGCACCGGACTTGGCATCAGACAGGTATGTCCGCCCTGCTACTTCCTCGCTGTCCCTCTTCTCCCTGGATGCTGGCACCCCATCTGGGTCATGGACCTAATCATGCTTATGAGCCCACAGGATGTCACCCTCAGAGCAGAACATGCACCCAGGTGCTGTATCCTCTGAAGCCCCACAGAAATGGCACTGACCGAAGACCTCGCTTTCTGATACTGTCTTTTGTACAGCGTCCATCTCAGCTGTGCTGACCACCACCAGGGAGAAGGGTGGCAGAAAGAATATGTTCCCACTGGAGCTGGTTGCAAACACAACGTGGTTCACTGAACCAAAGACACCACCAACTGTAGGGCGCGCCCTTACCTTTATGTGCCATTTAGAAAGAAATACATGATCAATGACACACCACCCATTGTAAGATGTGTCCTGATTTCAGAGGTGTTAAAACATGAGGGGGGAAAAATGTGCATTCTGGAATCAATGAGAGACAGTGTGACAAGAGCCCCAGGCAGGCCCTCGAGCTCAGGCCCTGGTCCTGACTGATTGATGTCCAACGCCAGCTGGAGGCCGCAGAGCAGTGGGTATTCCCACTAAGCTGCTCTCCAATAGCCCCTGGGGACATGTTTGAGTTTCAGACTGATGCAGTTGCTCTGAGATGGGACCAGGACAGCCCCTGACGCACCCTGCCTGCACCAGACGGGAAGCAAAAGGCTGGCTACATAGCAGAGTGGATCTCAGGGCACAGCAGTCACCCTCTCCACCCCCAGCCCCACCTCTGGCAGCAGGACACACCCCCGGGAAAAGCCGCGCCCGGAAGTGAAGGTGGGGTCTGCACAGACAGCACCTGTGCCCCTCCGCCCACACTCGGTCTCTGCTGTTCTCGCATACTTTCCCCCGTTGATTCATCTTCCGAGTATGCAGTTGCAAAACCTACGCTGAGAGCAGTGGGCCTCAGGCATCCTGTGTGGCATTTCCCTAAGTCAGCTGTGACTCAGCCTGGCAAGGCCCCAGGGCCTCGGAGCCGCTTCCTGCAAAGACCAGCGATGACGGCCAGACGCCCGGCCCGCGATCGAGGGCGAGAACGGGATCTGGCCTCCTCCCTCCCAGCTCTGCAAATGTCATTTACTTCATGAAGCCACAGGGGACATGGGTGGAACTCCACAGGCTGGTGAATTATGCATTCCAGGATTTCTGAGGCCTATTAAAAAAGGAGAGTCGGGTGGGCGGCCACCACCAGGCAGCTCCAACCACCTGTTTCCCTCCTCCCGCCTCCCCATCAGCGCATCACATTTATTTTACGACTGGATGCCTCCGAGGAAGCCCAGCTTTAAAGCTTCCCATTTCTCTCTCCCTCTTTTTTAGTCCTCTATCTAGGCTGCAGTGTAGGCTGGAGTGCAGTGACAGTGGTATGATCGCAGTTCACCATAGCCTCAACTTCCCCGGCTCTGGCAATTCTTCCACCTTGGCCTCCCAAGAATCCGGGACTACAGGCACACCACTATCTCCAGCTAACGTTTTTATTTTTTGTAGAGACAATGTCTCACTGTGTGGCCCAGGCCAACCTCAAACTCCCGGGCTCGAGCAATGCTCCCATCTCAGACTCCCAAAGTGCTGGGATTACAGGCATGATTCACCGCACACTTTAGGCCATCCTAAAGCTCCCCATTTCTGATGTTAGAGAGCCAGAGGACCAGGAATCAAGAGGGTAAGGCTAAAATGACAGGTGCTGCCCCCGGAGGCCCACCAGCTGGTTCTGATCACCTATTCCACCAGGACGGGAAAGGGATTCTCCAGCCTCCCGCCCAAATCCCCTAGAAGACAGAGTGCTAGCTTTTGCAGACAGTGACTCCATTACACTTTGGAGAATGGAGCAGGAGAGACCCCACTGACAGAGCCCAAATAAAGCCAGAGTCGACCTCCCCAGCCCCCATACCCTCCAGCCCCAGAGCCTACTGGCCCATGTAGATCCCACACCCTGGTCCCCTGTCTTTGAAGATGGAGAAGCTTCAGGATGCTCGGGAGTTCGGGAGAAAATGCGGCCACCTTCTGCACAGAGGCACACGCCTGCCTCACACTCAGTGAGCACAGGCTGAATCACTCAGCTAATTACACGCAACATGGGGCCGCTCAAGGCTAGGAACTAACACCTGAAGTAAGACACACTGCTGAAGAGGGAAGCTCTGGGAGACGCTGCTGCCAGAATCAGCAGAAGGTCAGGCAGGAGCAGCTCTCACAGAGCAAATGACTAGGAGAAGGAAGGAAGGAATAACAGTCCATTGCCTAATAAGGGGTTTGCCTAAACTGGCTAACTTGTTCCAGAATTGAGGCCAAAATCAGGGTTAGCTGCAACAGTGCCTACATGATAATTATGTGCTTTTCTTTTTTTTTTTTTTCCCCCCTTAGGGTTTTTTGGTTTTGGTGCCATCTACTTGTCTCCTCAGAGCCACACACAAAATCCTACAAGAATCTCTTTCCTGGGGGCAGAAATGTATGCCCTGGCTAGCCCCACTGGCACTGACGGCCTCCACAGCCTCTGAAATCCACCCCACAACCAAACAGGAAAAAAGGTGGCTTGCGTTCCTTCCCAACCACTGAGGCTGAAGACGCAGCCTATTCGCAGCTGCAGATGCTGGCTGAGGAGGAAAGAAGACTGCTGTGGGAACCATCTCAGCACTCAGCCCTGTGGCCAAGCACTGCTGAACACAAAATAAGCGTCTTCGCACAACAGCAGCACAGGCGCCCACGGACACCAAGTGAAGAGCGTGGAAGTCACACCAAAGGTCCCATGATGTCCAAACTGAGGTTCCATGAATGTATTCAAATCTGCCAAGGGGGTTTTACACTACTTGAAATTCAAGGAGCAATTACTAAAACATGGAAGGACCACAACTGTCTACCTCTGCAAATAGCTCCTTCCAGCAACTGTTTTCCTGGACTGCCTCACCTAGGAGGAAACAGAGGCTCTTCACAAGTTCTCCAATGCAAACTTGACTAGAGTTATAGGAATCTCCTAGTGCTGTGTTCCAAGCACAATATCGAGAAGACAACAGGCCTTGGTCTCAGACGCAGCATGAACTACAGCAGGGAAAATGTCACCTCTCACGGCTCCACTCTCCACAGAGAGAAATCACATAATGCCCTTGTCTCTGCCATCTCGGAGTATTCTCCGGTCCTCTCCCATGGCCCACTCTCTCTACTGCTCCAAGAGAAAGTCCTTCAACACTTTCACTGTCATAAATCCGGGATGTTTTCAACCTTGCCACCACCCAAGATTCTGTCCCCTCCCCCCCAAAGAATCCATATTTCTACGGATTGTGGCTATGAAAAACACTGGGAGTGATTTAATCTGTTCACTACCCCTTAAAAAAAAAAGCCATCAGCTGCCACGAGTTATCACACTAAGCGTCTGTCATTCTAACTAGATGCAGAGGTGTTTTTTTATGATAAGCCCACACAATTTTATGTCGAATCAATGAGCAATTTCCATCTGCCATGTGTAAAAAATAATACACCAAGGACCTCCCTGCACCCCATGAAATCACTGAGGGACACACTTTCCCCACAGAACCATATCTAATGAGAGCTCTGCCAGAAAATAAACCTGGAATTCTAATACCTGAAAAAACAATTATCCATTCAGGCTTATGATTTCACAGACACAACTTCACTGTCTTTATTCTGACATTGCAGGTGCTGTCTCACGTAGAAGCTCCCTCTTTCTTGCGCCATTGCTGAGTTCACAGCATGGAAAACTCAGCATCTGGCCAAGAGCTACTGGGTGCCCAGTGTGCCCCATCACCAGCCAAGTGCTGGAGACTCCGTGATGAACATGACAAGCCTCCCGACATGGCTGTCTGCTCTCCCCTTTTCTGACTTTGAAAGGAAGCCTGTTTTTCGGGGGGGGGGGAAGGGCTTCTTCCAGGAGAACAGGGAGGGTTTGAACCTTGGAAGCCCTCAAAACTTACTAGCACCTAAAATTAGCTCCTCTGATAGACAATTTGCCACTGCACTTTTCACAATGCAGAAGGCTCACGGAGAAGGGCAAATTGTTCCTGCTTCAACCAGTAAAAGCATTTGGAAAACAAGGAGAGTTAATTTTAGGAGGCACCATTTTTCACTCCAACTACTTTTTGTGCATCTGTTTGGCAAAGGGACAGAACAGAAGATAGGGAAATTGTCCCCTAAATTTCTCCTATGGACTTTTCTCACCATGCATCAATCCTCTCTCCCAGGCCCAACTGCTCCAAATTACCAGGGAAAGAAACCATGTTGTATGTTTCACGATGAAAGAG
Organism: Carlito syrichta; assembly: GCF_000164805.1. Classification (NCBI taxonomy): domain Eukaryota; kingdom Metazoa; phylum Chordata; class Mammalia; order Primates; family Tarsiidae; genus Carlito; species Carlito syrichta. The sequence goes on along the minus strand of NW_007253601.1, from coordinate 184,018 downwards.
AAGAAATTCTCAGGAGGAACACAAATAATTACACACAACAAAAGCATGAACAATTATCCATCATACCTTTACAGAACCCACAGTTCCACTTAAGATACATTTTTTTTCCCCCATCACTCTTATGTTGTTTATTAAACATTTACTCCTGGCCCAGAGCTTGGCTGAGCAGGAGCTGGAAAGCTGTTAAACCACCACCAGGATCGTGTCAAGAATCTTTTAAATAATCTTAAAAAGATACCTGGGAATATACTCTGCAGGCCTAAAAAATTCAGTTCAACAAAACCACCCTGGTACCTGACACACTCAGGGATGATGTGTGTGAAAAAATGGGCATATAAGTGATCAGAACAACGGGCATCTGATAGGAGCTGGGCACAAGGTTCAGAGATCCCAACCCCTCACAGGAAGAAAAAGACTGGCAGCAGGAGTGTTTATTTAAGATGTATCGCCAAAGCCAGAATTACAGTGCAGCACCCTTGGTATATGACACACTTAGGAGTGTGTAATACACACGTATATATTCACCTACATGTAAACACATATGTGTATGTACATACAGTCATGCATTGCTTGGCGATGGGGAAACATTCTGAGAAATGTGTTAAGTGATTTCATCATCGTGTGAACATCACTGTGACTTACACAAACCTAGATGGTGTAGGTGACTACACACCTAGGCCACATGGTATAGCCTGTTGGTGCTAGACTACAAACCTGTGCAGCATGAGACTGTACTGAATACTGTAGGCAACTGTGACTCAATGGTATCTGTATGTCCAAACACATCCAAAACATAGAAAAGGTACAGTAAGCTGGGCTCGGTGGCTCAGCCTGTAATCCTGCGCCTTGAGAGGCTGAGGTGAGTGAATTGCCTGAGCCCACAGGTTCGAGACCCGCCTGGACAACTTGGCAAGACCTCATCTCTACAATAAATCAAAAAATGAGCCGGGCGTGGTAGCGCGTGCCTGTAGTTCCAGTTACTTGGAAGGCTGAGGCGGAAGGATCGCCGGAGCCCAGCAGGGCGAGGCTGCGGTGGCCAGGAGCAGCCACTGCACTCCAGTCTGGGCAACAGAGTGAGACTCCAACTCAAAAAAAAAAAAAGAAAGAAAGAAAAGGTACAGTAAGATAGGATATTGTCTTTTGGGACCATGGTTATACATGTAGTCTACTGTTGACCGATACAGTGTTAAGCGATGCATGACTGTACATGTATGTGTACATATGTATATTCCCTCTACATCTCTTAAATGTACCTACATATGAGAAGGGACCCAAATAAACCCAGAATTTATTTATAAAAATCATGTACTTATTCTTACATGTTTAAACTTCAGTCATCTTCAAAGGACTCTGTTGGCTGCAATAGGCTTATTGAGATGCTTTTTCCAATGCTCAGAACAGTTTTTGAACTCATCGGTTTTGATGCCCTTTAGTGCTTTCACCTCTTCTACATCAGGAAACGTTTTCCCTTGAGGACTTTTTTCAACCAGAGAAACAAAAAGAAGTTGCTCGGGGTGAGATCAGGGGAACAGGGGGAGTGGGGCACGGGGGCGGGAGGGCAGTCGTGACGTCTTCGGTCAAAAACTGCTGAGTACGCAGGGTGTTATGGGAAGGTGTGTTGTCACAGTGGAAGAACCAGTCACCTATTGGCCACCACTTAGGACGCTTCCTCTGTAAATCGTGGTGCAACCTTCTCAAAACTTGCAGATAAAGACTTTGATTGATTGATCTGGAGAAACAAATTCCGAGTGTACTACAAGGGGCCTGCCCTCCCAAAGAAAATTCCAGGTTTTTTTGGTTCTCCTCATATGCTTAAATATGCACCTGGATGTACATATATATGCATCTATACTCGTATGCACATGTATCCATATATACTAATATGTACACACACAGATTTTGGAGTGAGGCAGCCCTGCATTTTTACTACACTTCTCAAACTTAAATTCTGTGTGATCTTGAAGTTACTCAGCTCTCCGTGCCTACTCATTTGCAAAATCAGGCGAATAATGCCTACACCTCACAGAACTGTTGAAAGGATGAGCAGAAACACTGGGTGCCAAGCACACAGCTGGTGCAGAACTAAGTTTCACCGATGTCCTTTGGAGCATCTGAGGAATATTAGCTACACCTTAAAATTCAGAAAACACCGTTTCTAGGCAAGCTGCCAGGAATGTAGCAAATTGCAACTACTGCCAGGACCTGACCCCTCATTTTTTTGCTCATTCACTGAACAAACAGTCTATGGAATGCCTAGTCTGCCACTCAGGCCATGTAAGGAGCTGGAGATATTCTCAGACAAACCTTGGCTCACGCCCTGTAAGAGCTTCAGTCCTGGTGGGGAGGGAAACTCACAACCATTCACAGGCGCAGAGCCTGAGACACAAGCCCAGACAAAGCAGTGCCTGGGAGTCGGGAAGTCTCCTAACCCCATAATGGAAAGTGACAGAAAAGGGGGCAGTGGCACACACGGGGACCAGCCTGGCACTCGTGCGGCATCAGGCCAACAGAAAGGATTGAGCCCTCTTGGGTCTGGCCATCTGCAGAGCCAGAGGAGTCGGCAGACGGGAGACAGACATCTCCTTCCAAGAACGAGGGCTAAACAGTCAACCGCCCGCAGTGAACTTTCGGAGGGCACGCACCGTCACTGAAGGTGTGGTCCTGAACTGGCCACCACAGCGGAGCAGACGCTACCGCCCAAACCAGGTTCCCCGCTGGCATTTCTTGGGGGTTACAGCTTGGAACATGTGGAGACCCGTGTGGAAGGGAGAAAAATCTTCTTGGGTAAAGACGGCCGTGTGACATAGGAGGCAAAAAAGGCTGAGGCCTCTGAGAAAGAACCTGCAAGTCCCTGGTTAAAGCGAAGCTGACAGAGCTCTGATCGTCTCAGTCTCTTCCGCCTGGGGTTGTGCGTCATCAGGGACGTCTAAGGAGGGCATGTGCCTACCCTGTCGATGCAGGACTGAATCTGCTCACCTATCAGCTAGAATTTCTAGCCAATCTCCCAGATTCAACGGAGGGGAACTCCCCAGTGCCTCATACCCCATCTGGGTCCACCCCTGGCAGACAGTCAGTGCTCAATAAATACCCTCTAGAAATGGATACAGCAAATCTAGGCACTACACCATGCACATGTGTGCACTCTAGGACGGATGCTATCCCAGTGTGGACCACACCCTTCATACAAACAGCTGACCCAAGGGTGAGAGCAAGAGAAAGCCGCTCCCTGTGGGGCACCGCATTTTGCAGGAGTCCAGCACTTCCTTCCGCATGCCTTCCAGGGAACCCACACGGTACTTAGATCTGCCTTCAAACCTCATAAACCCCATGAATAACCCCATGCACTTCAAGCCCGCAGTCAAAAGAGTGACTGTAAAGTGTTTGAAGTTTCTGGAAGAATTGCATTGTGCCAAATCTCAACTGTAAATGTCTACTTACCCAGAATACAAACAAGAATGTTCACGATGTATTCCTATACTCTTTACAAAGTATATTCATAATTATTAACTCATTTTGGCCCCCTGAAACTTAGAATTAGCAGCAGTATCTATTTTATAGAGGCCAAAACTAAACACTCAGAATATATTTCAAAATTGTCTCAAATTACCAACCAGTTAAGTATTAGATACAATGTATACCTGGCACATGTTACTATACTTCTCCACTATTAAAAGGTATTTTAAATTGTCCTGAGACATCAAGAATAAATTAAATTATGATGGTTCACCAGAATGTTAAAATGTAAGGAATAGCATTACTGTTCACAATATCCAAAAAGTACAGACAACCCAAGAGTCCATTAACAGATGAATGGATAACCAAAACGCATATATACACACACAACAGTATTTAGCCTTAGAGATGAAGGAACTTCTGACACACACTGTAACACAGATGAACCTTGATGACATCACATTAAGTAAAATAAGCCCGTCACAAAAAGACGAGCACTGCATGGTTCCACTTACATGATCCCTAAAGTAGTCAAGCGCATAGAGACAGAAAGTAGAATGGTGGCTGCCAAGAATGGCAGGGAGGAGGGATGCAGAGCCGTAGTTTGCTAGGTACAGAGTTTCCATTTGGGAAGACAAAAGACGTCTCTGCACGGATGGTGGAGACAGTTGCACGATAAAACGAATGTACTTAATGCCACTGGACTGTACACTTCAAAACAGTTAACATAAGAAATTTCATGTCATATGTATTTTATTGCCATCTTAAAATTTTACAAAATAATAAAAGGAAATATAACTGGTCATCTCATCACGATCATAATTGCATCTCCTGAGCAAACTGCCCAGGGTTTTAACAACTTGGACTGATACTTTATTACAATAAGGGTTTTGTGTGTAACGTTACCAAGGTTACCCGTGATCCTGGGCCCGAACTGTGAAATGTCAAACGTGCCCGTTCTTATCTGGTTACTACCCACCCCCTCTTCCCAGATGTAGCTGGGGACAGTTACCTTAGTATAATCCTGATGTTCTCCCGACAAACTTATTAGGCAGGGGAATCACTTCGTTTGCTTCTGAACAAGCCCCTCGGACAAAAAAGAAGGAATTACTCGTTCTATAGAATCTATTTACCATCCGTTGCTGAAGGGGAAGTCTTCATTGAGCGAGGCTGGGTTGGAGGCCCTCTGTGGGAATGAAGCCCTAAAATAAAATGCGCCTTCTAGGTTACAAGTCACTTCGATTCTGGGATTGTACGTAACTCCGACCCACGAATTCTACCTGTGAGAAGAGACAGTGAAAGGACACGGAGGAGATTCGGTGGGGCAGCAGCTCCCCACCAGGTGTCCAGGCTGCCTAGCATAGTAGAGGGGCTGGGGAAACACAGCAATTATTGGTGGAGAAAGAATGCCTGGTGGGTTTTTTTTTAAATCTTTCAAACAATAAGACGGTGATCAAATGCAGAAACATTAAAGAGATCTGGGAGGGAAAGAAAATAAAAAAAGAAAGAGGAAGAGGGGAGAGCAGCACCAAAGTGGGACCTGCAGACCCCTCCTGCCCTCTGCAAGCCCCATCTTCTAACTGCTCCCAAGATTCCCCCGACCAGATACACCCGTTAACAAATACCACATGTAAATCACTTAAGCAAGTGACTATCTGCAGCGATAAAGAATCCTAATTACCACCAATAAGAACATATTTAATATTTTCAGATCAGTAATTAAAACCCTCTCAAAAGGGAAGATCTTCTACCATGACTCAACCTGACGTGGCAGGTGACAGCAAGGAGACACAGAGATGCAGGCTGGCGCACAGGTCTCAAAGCCAGAGAAGGCCCCAAGACTGCCTGGCCTGGCTGTGGGAGGGAACCCCCACAGCAAACCGCTGCTGACCCTCGCTAGCCACTGGCTCACTCCTGCCTAGCCTGCTACCCTGGACTCAAAGCAAACGGGAGTTCCTCCTCCCATTCCGGCACAAAAAGCCTCCCAAGGCTCAGTGGCTTAAACAGCATCTCTCGCGTCTTGGGATCCTCTGGTGGACTGGCAGGTCTGGCTCTCCACACGGCTGGTGTCTCCCACCTGTCTGAGGCCTCGGCCCCGGGGCTCTCTGCCCGCATGGCTCATCCTCACGGGCCTCCCCAGAGCAGAGCTGGAGCCCAGGGGACCCTGGCGAGACAACCAGGCCCCTCAAGGACTGGGCCTAAACCGGGCTTGGTGTCAATCCCCGGCAGCCTACGGAGGCTTAGACGTGTCACCAGGCTGGCCAGAGCTCATGGGAAGAGGCGGGGAAGGCATGCCAAGTACCAGGGAGGTGACACTGCTAGGCATGGTGCTGGAGTGACCTTCACCACAGGACACTGGAGTTGCCATCCCTCTGCAATCAGGCAAAGCCCAAGAAAGGCATCTTACCACAGAGCTCTTCCAACCTCTCCTGGGAAGCGGACCCCAACACTGACGTGTCACCCAGAAAGAGCAGCACACAGAAGGATCAAAAGCAGGCCCAGCCCAGGGGGACAGTGGGAATGGGCGTGAATTCCCACTCACCACTTCCACATCTGTGACCTTTTTTAACCCTTACAGTTCCTTCATCTGTAAGACGAGGGAGGATAGGTCCGGCAAAGTGGCTAAGCATCTTGGGAGGCAGAGGCGGGAGGATTGCTTAAGCCCAGGAGTTTGAGGCCAGCCTGAGCATCGTAGCAAGACCTCATCTCTACAAAAAAAGAAGAATAAATTAGCTGGGCATGGTGGTGCATGCCTGTTGTCCCAGCTACTTGAGAAGCTGAGGAAAAAGGATCGCCTGAGCCCTGGAGTCTGTGGCCGCAGTGAGTTTGTGATCGTACTACTGCACTCCAGCGTGGGTGACAGAGTGAGACCCCACTCAACCAATCAATCAAATATAAAATGATGACAATAAAATGCTTCGTGCGTTCTTCTTTATGAGTGAACAAGCTAACACATAAAAGGTGCCGGCAAGAGTACATGGTGCACAGAGATAGTGCTCGGGGTTACTATCTTAATCCCCCACTGCAGGGGTCACCCCAAGGTCCCCTCAAGCCAAAAGGACAGGCGCCGTCCCACAGGTCTGCTGGCACCACCCACACTGCACACCAGCTCTCTGCTCGCCAGGCTCCAGGTCGCCCACTCTCTCACGGCTGACGGCTGCTCCATCACTACCTGAACAACCCGAGATAGTCAGGAACCCTCAGGGCCAGCACACTCCGAGCAGAAAGGCCAGTGTGCACCAGTAGTGACAACCCAGTGACCACGCACAACGGCATCAGGACCTGTACTGAGAGCCCTACCCACAGCACCTTTACTCGGTCCTCACCACTGCATTAGAGGCTCTTAGCACACAGGCAAGTTATGAATCAGAATCTGTCTCCCGTCTGTCTGTGGGAAGATAAGCCTCCCCCTTGCAAACTTCTAGGAGGATCAGGCGGAATCACATGCAAGGCACCTCACAAGACTTGGGGCGAGTGCCCCAGCCACCTCATCTGTCCTCCGCCTACCCCAAACTGGCTATGACGATTTTAATAGTTCTGGTTTTTTTTAAAGCAGGTTTTATTGAGAGGACAGAAAACAGAAAAGCTCCCACAGTGGGAGGGGACCCAAAGGGGTTGCCTGATTTTAATAATTTTAATTCTATGACATATGCTCCTTTTAACATCAGCTGTCCAAGTATGTTAGGAAAGCGTGTAGATTTAAATACAAAAGACCAAATTTAATAATGAAGCTAAGGCTTGGCGAGATCAAGCAGTCATGTGTCACTAATCAATGGGGACATGTTCTGAGAAACGTGTTGGGCAACTTCACCGCTGTGCAAACATCGGAGTGTCCTTACGCAAACCTAGACAGTACGGTCTACTAGACTAGATGGTGTAGCCAATTGCTCCCAGACTACAGACCCGGGTAGCATGTTAACGTGCTGAATACTGTAGGCAACAGTAGCACAATGGTAAGAATGTATGTATCTAAATGTGTCTACACATAGAAAAGGTATAGTAAAAACACAGTACCATAATCTCATGGAACCACCATGGTATATGTGTTCTGTTGTTGGCCAAAATGTCATTATGCGGCAAATGACAACACCTTGTCCAAGTTTACATGGCCCGTAAGTGACCCAGGGTGGATGCCACGTTATCAAAGCCCGTCCGCTCGCAAGCCCACTGTGCTGCCTGCTGGGGGAGGGGAGCAGCAGGGGACACAGAGCACACTGTCACCGTCTCTGGCTCCCCCTTGGCCACTGGGAGGCAGAAAGCTCGCCACAGACAGGCAATCCTTTTCTCTCTCCTAGAGTTGCCTCGACACAACCACGGTTTAATGTTCCTGCTTCCGCTCCGGGTATTGATTTAAATAAACAGCATGTGTGCTTCTCTGCATTTGGTTTTTGTTATTTTCCCCCCAACGGACACCAGCCATTATCATGTTCAGTGACCTTTAAGTTAATAGCCACCGGATTCTGATGAAGCTTGAAGGCTAGGAAAATGTTTATCTCTCACAGAGAAATGTTTCATATTATTAGAAAGCGAGAACTATGCCACCTAGCATGTTTCCTTTCTTGCTCTGGCTAAAGGTACAACTTTACGTTCCACTGAAGGAGCCCCTCCTTGGCCAAGTGTCAGCAGAGGTGCGGAAAAGCAGGTGGGTGCTAGAGCCCACTGGGTCCACTCTCGGGGTCTCAGGCTCCTGCCTTACACATGAGAGGGTAACAGTACCTACCATGTGGGATTGATTATGTGGAGCGTTAAACGCAAGGCTGACGGGAAACACCTAGCCAGGATCCAGGCCAAGAGAGGAGCCCAATGTCAGTTCACCTTTGTTCCTTAGTTCTCCCATCCACTTGTGCTTTTCTTCATTCCTTTCTCCCCCCACCCCCCAAAATTATATGGCTGTACATTTTTAAACTCTTATTTTAAAGAATCTGTGTTTACACATAACACCCATGCTTTTTTCTTAGGGGCTGCCTCCAATCTTTAGAAATATACGTAACTCACACGCACAACAACCATGACCTACAAGTTGCAGGAATAATGCATGAGGGACACAGCATTTGGCGGGGAACAGTCACTTTCCAAAAAGAACCAACAGGATGGATAACGTCTGCCATCTGTGGTGATCTTTCTGGGAAATAACAGTCCAGCTAATGACTCTGATGACAGGAGAATATGTCTCGACACTCACAGAGGAACCTAACTAAAACCTCATCAGGAACATAAGGTGAACTGCAATCTAATTCAGTATAACACGTCTATCGTGAAATAGTTGTGCTGACTGATTTCCGAGAAACATTGAAAAGTCAAGTGTATTTATTAGTCAGGATCCAATCAGAATTCAGGAACTACATACGCCTTCTGAACAGAAAGGCTTTCACACAAATTGTTAACTGGGCATGAAGTTGGTAACTAGATACCTGAAAGAGAAAAAGGAAAACTCTACGATATCAGGGAAGCAGCAACTGCAGGAAGCGGCCACCATCCCGAGGACTGAGGGGACGAGGGAACTGGCAAGACTGACCGCCCCACAGACAGCCTAGAGGAAGGGTCCTGCGGCGGGGACCTCTGAGGCTCTCCAAGGGACGTGGGGCGATCAGCCTGGTCTCCCAGCGCTGGAAGAACCACAGACTGGATGCACGGCTGCAGCTGGGGTGACAGGAAGCCAAGGGGACGCCAAGCCCCTTCGCCACCTCCCACCTACTGGTCCTCTCAACGCCCCGTAGCGGCGGAGCCTGCCAGGAAGCCACTGGCCAAGCAAAGGGTGTGGAGCTCAGACAATAATTTAACAGAGTCACATGGGGACTTTTGAAAAATGAGGCTCCACAACCGCCCTAGGGAGAGGGTATTGATCCTATATGCAGAGAGCTCCCCAGAGCGGGAAGCTTCCTCAGACGGATGGAAACAAGCCTACAGAACATGCTGCTGCAGCGGCTGAATACAGGCACCCCAGGGCAAGGGCTCTCTCTGAGGCACACGCTCAGTGTCAGTTGAGGAACTGCATTCCTAGTGACCAATATCTCACAACTCAGACACACGTAAAGCCTAACTTTGACTGGCAACTCCTAGGTGAACTCATAAAACTGAGTTTCCAAACCTATAAAACAAAGAGTAAGACCCCAGACCCTTGGGGATCCTCTCTCTCAAAGTTCAGTCTGAAACAGCCCGATGGCTTCCCTCACATGTTTAACTACATGTTTGATCATGTGGGATTTACGCACTGGAAAACACATCAGGTCTTTTGAAGAAACGACTCATGTAAGCCTCAACTATTTCTGCAGATGTGTTCTACACAATTGCACAGAAGAAGAGAAGAGACCACGAAACTTCAACTTCTTCCCGGATAAATTTCCCCACCAGTTTCCTAAATCCTGAGCAGCTTATCCACCAACAGAGGAATCCATCAAGTCTGGGGACTTCAGGGACCTCAGAAGCACTGGGTGCCCCACCCCTGCTTTCCCATTCGCATGTCAGCACGCACAGCTGGGACCCTCCTAAAAGTTAACAAGCACAGGGCAAGCAGGACGCCCGCGCCTTCGCACGGCATGTGCAGAGGCTGTGGGGGGAGGGGCGCCGCTGGGGGGATGTCTCAAGGCACCCACCAGCCCAGGTCAGAGGCAAAGACATGGCTGCGCACACTGCAGCCCCCACCCCAAAGGTGAGTGACCGGGCAGTTTGGCAACAGACATCAGCGCCCTTCGGCCATAGATGGTTCCCGATATTTCCAACTGGCCGGGACATGCTCTGCAAAGGGTCGCTTGCAATGACTTTTCCGTGGTAATAACATTCACCATGTCATGGTCACGGATACTCACATGGGGGTTCAAGCCTCCCCCCACCCCGTGCCAAAAATTTGAAAAAAAAAACACCCTAGAGAAATTAGAAAACCACAACGACATTACCGCCTCACATCCATGAGAATGGTATGTCAGTAAAAGAGAAAACAGCAAACGGGGGTGAGGATGTGGAGAAACTGGAACCCCGGTGCACTGCTGGTGGGAGTGTAAAATGATGCCCCTGCTGTGGGAAAGCAGTATGGAGGTCACTCAAAGTATCAAAAGCAGAATGACCACACGATTCAGCAATCCCATTGGGTATATACCCCCCAAAAGTTGAAAGCAGAGTCAGAGATTGACACACTCACATTCATAGCAGCATTGTTCACAACAGCCAAAAAGTAGAAGCAACTCAAGTGTCCATCAACAGATGAAGGAACAAACAAAAGGCGGTCTCTCCACACCATGAAATACTATTCAGCTTCAAAAAGGAAGGAACTCCTGTCACATGCTATAAGGTTAAACCTTGAGGACATCATGCTAAGTGAAATTGGCCAGTCCAAAAGAATAAAATACTGCGTGATTCCAGTTACATGAGGGCCCCAGAGGAGTTCAATTCACAGAGACAGAAAGTAGAATGGTGGCCGCCAGGAGCTGGTGGAGGGGAGGGAGAGTCATCGTTTCGGGGGGACAGAGTGTGTCTGGCAAGATGAAAAGAGCGCTGGAGATGCACGCTGGTGATGGCAGCACAACAATGTGAATGTACTTAGTGTCACTGAACTGCACACCTAAGAATGGCTAGAGTAGTTAATTTTGTGATACGTATTTTACCACAATAAGAAAATGCAAAATAAAGGAATGAAGTATTGATACATGCTGCAATGTGAATGAACCTCAAAAACATTTGTCAAGTGTCTGAAAGAAGCCAAGCACAAAAGGACACACACCATATGCGTCCACTTATATGAAATATCTACAACAGATAAATCGAGAGAGAGAATATAGACTGATGGTTGCCAGGGGCTGGAGAGAAGAAGAAATGGGAGTGACCGCTTAATGGACATAAGGTTTATAATGAAAATGTTTTTAAAACTACACAGACATGATAGTTGCACAACTGTACTAAATGCCACTGAACCGTATGCATTAAAACGGATAACTTTTGTTATATGAATTTTACTTCAATAAAAATAAATAACTCTTTTCCTGTCACACACTACAAAAAGGACCCGTCTTGAAGACATCATGCTAGCGAAAACAAGCCAATCACAAAAGGACAACTGCTGTATGATTCTACTCGTATGAGGTCCCCAGAGAAGCTGACTTCACTGAGACAGAAAGCAGAATGGGGGCTGCCAGGGGCTGGGGTGGGAGGGAATGGAGACTCAGTGTTTAATGGGAGCAGGGTTTCAGATCTGCAAGACAAAAAAATTTGCAAGACTCTCTGAGACAGTTTCACCACAATGTGAATATACTAAACACTACAAAACTGCACACTTAAAAATGGTTATGACGGTAAACTTTATGCTATGTAGTGTTGTTTTTTTTTAATCACACACACACACACACACACACACAGAGGAAAAAACCAATTAAATAAAGTTTAAACATATCTGGGGGAAAAATGCAAATAATATGGAAAAACAGAATCCAGGATTGCTCAACAACTGAATACCCCAGTCCACCCCCACATTCACTCAGTCCAGAGCCTGTAAAAAAAAAAAAAAAAAGGTATTTTTTTAAGTTCTAAACTGTCACTTAGTATCTATTGCTCATCATTTTTATTATTCTCAAAGCTTCCAGAAAAACGACTCATGGCTAAAAGCATCATTCGGTAATCCAATGGGTATTGCATTCTATGACCACCAATACTGAACTCTGAATAACAAGCAAACCCCCAAGTATTCCAAAAGAGAAGACCAAACTCAAGCTCAAAGCCCTCAAAAGAGACCAAACACATACTGGAGGACGCCACGATCTTTAGGAGTCCCTGCAAAAAGATGGAAACGCAACAGCACCTCCCTACCAACTGCTCCCAAACCTGACCACAAGAGAACCCTTCGCATGTGAACTTTTTCTACAACACTCTTGTCTGGGCTGGGTCCCAGGCCCCTGTAGCTCAAAAATCTCCCCAGGGGTACCTAACGGGCACCTGGATTGAGAACCCCCGGACTGCCATGTGGGCTGGGAAGAAAGATGAAAGCAGCAAGGAGAACCAACTAAGATGGGGGTGAGTGACAGCAGTAAGGGTCTGAGGCTCCTGCGGTCCCTGAAATTTAATTTTAATGTAGTAATTTGGGTGCGATCAACAGACAAACCCCTCCACCCTGCACACAGTATGGTCATCAGACGAGGCAGCTCTTAGAACATGGAAACCAAGCTTGTCCCAACAGGCCCAGCCCTTCCCGCGGGCACAGCATGCCCTGGTCTTCCTAGCGGTGTCTGCCACGTGAAGGAAAGGGCAGAAGCCAGCTCCCAGCCAAGAGCTTCCTCTCCAGCTCTGCAGGCACCTTCCTGAGGAAAGACATCCCTCCCCGGATAGGGGACATCTTCCCAGGTGAAGCACATCATTCCCTGGGCTGGAGGAGCCCCCCCACCCCCACACACACATACACACACAACTGACTGAGCACTTTCTCTCTGCATGCCTCTGCCCACCGGTGATATCTCACTAAGTTCTTGTGACAGTCCTCCACAGCAAGTCTTACGCCAAGCTCCACTCAGAGAGGAGGAAACAGAGACCGGGAAGGTGCCCGTCCACGGGAGCACGGCTAAGGAGCGGGGCTGAGACCTGAGCACACACTGACTCCAAGCTCAGCACGGCCCACACCACCTTCCACAGCGCACTCAGGGGTCCCCACTGCACACACCTCCCAGTAGACACACACATTAATCCAAGGTATGAATCCCTCCAAGGGATCCAACCCAGGAGACACCACTGTGATGGAATCCTCACTTCCACAACAGTTACGCCCGAGGAGAAGGAACAAAGAGTGAAAGGGAAATAAATCCCCCCCCACAGAAAACGGCTCATGCTACAACTGTTTTCCTCTTAGGCCAACAAGAACACCCCCCAGAAAAGTGTAAAATGGAGAACGCATGGTGAGTCACTCTTGGACAACCCCAGAGTCTGGCCTCTTATGTCGCTCCCCCATTCGCTGGACTCAGGGTCTCCACTCCCCCTGGTCCCTCCAGCCCCACCGCCTGGCTGAAGGGCTTGCAGAACAACCAGCAGGCACTCAGCCAGGCCTTCGAGGCTGCACCAACACCTCTCACCCCAGCCCGGCCCAGCCACATGCTGTGTCACTGAACACCACTGCCCCTCTCCCGAGATCCCCGCTGAGGTGACTCCAGGTGCCATCCCTCTAGCAGCTTGCACCACGCGGCACCTCCAGGTTGGCCACATAATCGAGGACAAAATTTTCCCAGGTCCTAGCACCCTAAGATGACCCAGATTACCTGGGTTTAAATCCTGGTACTTGTTCTCACATTGCATGAAGACAGAAACCTCAGCACACTTCTGGTGGCACCTGCGCTTCCAGGTCCCTGTGTCCCTGGGTCCCTTAACTTGGCAGGACATATGGCTTGTGCTACTGCCGTCAGCAGGCTGTGTCCACGCACTTTAGGGACACTGACAGAGCTATGGCAATCCGTGTGGCTGCCCTTGTGAGTGCCATGCCATGCCACCAAAGTGTCTCCAGCATTTCGCCAACAAATTCATCTCCATCCCATCTGCCAATGCCCCCCCACCCCCAATATCTACACCAGAAGTCGGTGCATAACAACACAGTTTTACAAGTGGTCAGCTAAGGCACAGAGCATTCAATTCAAGTAGCCAGCCAGAAGAAGCACCAAAGGTACAAAGGAAGGTAATAAATAAAAGACTCTCAGGTGCCTCATTCTGCAGCTACCCTGGACAGGTAGACTGCCCCAGGCCTCTTCAACCCAGGTGGTGGTTTGCACGTGACCATCTAGAGGCACAGCCATTCTACCATGATGAACGGGTGCAAGGAGGGCTGCTGATGAAAGACTGTTCCGAAGCGAGCCCGACGGGATAAGACTGCTTTAAAGCAACTCACAATTCCATTCCTCCTCCTTGCTCTCCTACACCTCAGCATCCCTGCACACTCCCCACTCCTTTAAGGCACACGGATTTAACAGCTTCACTCAGACGTGCAGCTGGGGCCTGCTCGGCCACAACAGCAATGCAGCATTTCCGGACGAAAAGGCGGATGCCCTCGTCTCCCCTAATTCTATGTCCACGCGGCATGGGGAGGGAGCCGGATTTGCACCCAATCTGACTCCTGCTTTGACCAGCAGCAAGGATGTCACCAGAGACTCGCATGCCGATCTCAGCATGAAAGGGCAAAATGACTTAACAACCCACGGCTGTGCCGCCCAGTAAAACAGCCCCAGCAGGCGCCAGGATGCCCTGAAACAAGGTAGTGAGTCCCTACACAGCCATGAGCCAGCTGGCATCAGCCTCACGCCCCACATCCAGCAATGCCAGGTTGCAGAGGCCCACCCTGGAAGTGCAAGGACAGACAGAGTGAGATCCTAAATGCTCTCCAAGCTCTGACCGCCACCCGTCCGAACTCACCGGCCTCCCTTCGTCTCCCATCTCTGAAGCACGCCAAGGGCCAAGGTCACCGGCACTCTGAGCAGGACCGTCTCCACGCCCAGACAGTCTTCCGCCACATCCTCAGGGCCGGACCCTGGCGGACGTCAGGTCTCCTCTCGGGGCCCCACCTGCGCCCTTCCTAAGGCTGAGCTGCCCCTCCCGGAGGCCCCCTCAGCACCGCCTGGTATCCGCTTGGTGGCTCCCCCCACCCCGCAGCTTTTCCAGAATGTATGTCACGGGGTTCGCGCTTCTCTCACACCCCATGGCCGCCTCCCTGTGGGACACGGGTGATACAAGAAAAAACTGCACAGAGGCCGAGGCAGGGTAGGATAGTCCTGGTGCCCAGGGCGGCACACAGTCCCCAGAAGCGCACATCTCCACCTCCAGGGCATGGACCCCACCAGCTGGGTGCTGGGGAAAAGAGCCAGGCTCCTCTGCTGCCCCGGTTCCTCTTGTCCACAGCTGGCACCACCTCCTCCCGCTGCCGTGCAGATCCGAGGACCCACAGCGCGGCCTCCCAGCCCCCTCCCGGGGCAAGGGACAAGAGAGCCCCGGAATCTCCAGCCCAACTCACTCAGACACATGAAGTGAAGATGCAGAGCCCCACCGTGACTCCCCTGAAGAGGCTGAATGCCAAGGGCTGACGACCTTCCACACTCACGGGGCCACTGAACAGCAAAGACAGCTTTCTGAAGGACCATCGCCTTAAAGTGGGGATTCTGTATCTTGAGACACTTCACGTAGCACTGCCTGCATTAGGGAGTCACGGGTGAACTTTCCAAGTGGCCTCAGTCTGCCTCCCCTGCTCTACCGGTCTGGCCACTTGTTCCATCATCCTGGCCCCTGCACCATCACCCAGCCCGCCGCGCCATCACCTTGCCCTGTCATTCTGAAATCCCTATTCTCTCTGCAAGTCCCCCCCATCACCCCAGCTGCCCTGCTGCATCGTTCCGGATTCGCTAGTCTCTCTGCAACACCCTGCACCACCATGCCGGCTGCCTAACTAACACCTCAATGTGTGTGTTCCACGCATACGATCTCCTATCAGCTGGATCCACAGCTGGGTTTCCAGCCTTTGTCCGCCATTTATACGTGTACAGAGCTCTGGGGCTAGGCCTCCCACTTCTGACAATGACGACCCTCCCTTCCAGAAATAAATAAATCACAGAGGATACAGACAGCACCTGCGAACAAACCAGCCTCTCTTCTGGCTCTGCGCTGGGGGAGGGACAAGGAGAGCCCACTGTGGGAGAAATGGAGCACCGAGGGGGGAGCTCTCAGAGGGAGGCCAGCCCCGAGGCCTTGGCAACCAGTCTGCAAGTCTGTGGAACCTGAACGGCAGGGCAGGACTTGAAGCTGGACGCCCATGAAATCACCATTCCATCAGCTCAGCAGCACAGCCATTAATCCATTAGGCCTGCTTTGTTCGACAGTACCCCTGGGAACTGACACTGCACTTGGACCAATTAGAGGACCTTAAAAATGTAACTCAGATGTGACACTTGCCTCACTCAGCGCCATGGCTTCACCTTACACAAGGAAAGGGAGACCTTCGCAGATCCAAGGGAGGGAGACAGAACATAGAGGAAGGAAAAGCTTCCTTCACTGGGGCCCCTGCACCTGGTTTACACCCTAGCCCAACAACCCATACCCAAAGTCGCCACTGACCCGGGTGTCCGCTCCAAGCCAGCCCCCTCCTGAGTCAGAGAAGCCTGCCAGACCCAGCCCAGAAGCATCGGTGGGAAAGAAGAGCAGGTGTGGGGACACATCAAAGAAAGCCCTCCCTAAGTCCGCCAGCTCACTCGTTTCCCACAGTCAAGGAAACACAGGCCCGTGGCCGTGGCTCCACAGCAGTCAAGGCGGGATTGGAGCCCAGGGCTAAGGTGAGAGTCCAGGCTCTTGAACATTGTGTCATCCTTCCTCAGAACAACTACAACCAAAGGTCCGGGTTTCCACACCAACGATTCCTTCTAAAATTATCACATGGCGTGGCTATGACTGTCCACTCCGGTTGGGAGGTGTCTTAATTAGCACTATCAGTGAAACCACATGAGCACTTGGCTACTTGACAGAACCAGTCCTGGGCCTCGCAGGCGGGCTTTACCACATGGCCACAATTATTCAGCTGTCTTCTGCTTGTCACTCACCTCCAGTTTCAAGAGCAAGCTAGAAACTGAACTAATGAAACTAAAAAAATGTTTACTAGCTGGGCTTGGTGGCTCAGCCTGTAATCCTGCACCTTTGGGAGGCTGAGGTGAGTGGATTGCCTGAGCCTGCGGGTTCGAGACCCGCCTGGGCAGCGAGACCTCATCTCTACAATAAATCAAAAAATCAGTCGGGCGTGGTAGCGCACGCCTCTAATTCCAGCTACTCAGAAGGCTGAGGCAGAAGGCTCGCCGGGGCCAAGCAAGGCGAGGCTGCGGTGGCCGGGAGCGGCCACTGAACTCCAGTCTGGGCAACAGAGGGAGACTCCAACTCAAAAAAAAACCAAAACAAACAAAAAAAATGTTTACTAATTAAAATCTTGTGGAAAAGTTTTCAAAGGACACACCAGATTCAGATAATAGCCCAAAAGTCAAAAAATCGACTGCCATCTAGAGTTTTAAAAAGTAATGATACACTGCCGGGCGCGGTGGCTCACGCCTATAATCCCAGCACTTTGGGAGGCCGAGTTGAGAGGACTGCCTGAGCCCACGGGTTCAAGACCCGCCTGGGCAACTTGGTGAGACCTCATCTCTACAATAAATCAAAAATTTAGTCGGGTGCGGTGGCTTGAGTCTGTAGTTCCGGGTGCTTGGAAGGCTGAGGCGGAAGGATCACCTGAACCCAGCAGGTCGAGGCTGCAGTGGCCGGGGTGTGCCACGTACACTCCAGCCTGGGCAACAAAGTGCAACTCCAAGTCAAAAAAAAATTATAACATCAAGGTCTTCAAAAAAATAATAATTATTATTATTATACAGACACATGGTTAAAAACCACAACCCAGTACAATCTTTCCAAGACAAGTTAAAGAGAATCAGGGATGAAATTGGAAAATAATCTCTTGGCCACCAAACATACTGGAAGGGGAAAGGACTCTGGTCCCAAGCTTCTTGGAGACCCAGGGTCCACTTGGCCCTCAAATCAGGCAGCTGGGGAACCCTGACCAGTTCCCTCACACTCTCTGGGGCTCAGTTTCTCTGCCTGAAGGAAGAGCAAAGGGCTGCAGGAGTCCCTTCATCCTTATGTTCCTTCTAAGACCGTCCGCTTGACTGAGAACTGAGGCATGGTCCATGGGCACTGGAGGTTCTTTCCAGTAAAGGGGGCCCTAGTTAGGGCACAGGCGCCAGGTGCTCAGGAATGCCTGCAACTTTAAGAGGACAGGAGTGGTGTCAGAGCTACAGTCTCACATAGGTACAGCTTCCCGGGAGCCATCAGCACGTGCCACTTTCCACGTGACAGTTACATTAACAGCCGTTAACGCCTCTAAGCACTTCCTATGTGTGTACCAGGTATCATCCCAAGCATTTTACATACTCTGATTTATTCTTCACTGGACACTCTGATGAGGTAGGTGATGAGGAACACCAGGCACAGAAAGGTTAAGTGATTTGCCTGAGGTTACAGAGCTAACTGGAGAAGCCAGAATTCACACTGAGGCAGTCTCCAGAGCCCAGGTCTGAGTTCTCTCTGCCACAAGACAGCGTCCCTGGAAGGAAACCTCAGAGTCAGCTACCCGTGAAGCCCCCCATGAGCCCTCCTGGGCTCCTGCTGTCAATCGCAAGGCTAGGGCCAGAAGCAGGCAAAACCATTTCCAACGCCCCTAGGAAGGATCTACACAGCTGCCCTGGCAACCTTCTGACACTTAGACATTCCCACAGGCCCGTGCATTTCTGCGGTCAAGTGGTCACCGCAACCACTGTTTGAAAATCACACCGCCTCACGCGGGGGGCCTGATGTCAGAACTTGCTCCCTGGGTTATGGGGACTTGATTTCTGCCGGCAGCTGAGATCCTGAACACACACCAGCCCTCCACAAAGCCTCCTCCTCTCCGCAGTAACCTACAACAAAAGCTTACAGTGCTGATGTGAGCTTTGCTTCCAAACAACTACAATGCGTTCAGTAATGATGCCTGGTGCTTTTCAACACTGGGGCCAGTACAGGGAAAATGACTCCTCTTGCGCTCCATGGCCAGCCAGGGAGAATTTACAGTGGTTTAAAATAAAACGCATGTCTCAGGCACAAACTGCTGCAATTATGAGCAGATTTATTCCCATGGATGAGGGAAGCTTCACCTATATTCCTTTTCTTTCTAAAACAAGAACACCCAACGCACATCTCCCCAGGCAAATGCTCAGTGACACCATTATTTCCTGACACAAACTGGTTCGTGACATCCTAAGCGACCAAAGCACAGACACAGACCAGCCTCTGCCCCAGGCCATTCCACAGAAGCCCCCATCTGCCGCCAGGCACCCTGGTGTGAGGCCTGGACAGCACAACTATGCCCCTTTCGTGGTGCCCGGTCTTGGGCCTAGAGCCCGGACCACCCAGGAATCCAGACTAGACTCCCCTCCCTGCATCCCGCCCCTTGCTTATCCGTATCAGCAGTTTTGATAAATGTTTGGTAGATGAACACCAGCCCCAGTAATCAGCACCTTCCAGGCCTGGAACTGCAGCTCTGCGTCAGCATTTGTAACCTGATGGAGTTTCAAGGACTGCAGCCCTAAGACCAGGAGAGCCAGGGCTGACTTTCTCCAAAGCCGTATTTCAGGCAGCTGGAGGAACATTAAAATCCCAGCCCCCACTTTGCTACTGCATGACCTGCAAGGCAAGGCAGTAAGTTACCTTGGAGTCCAGGAGAAACTGCACGTGTGAATGCGGGAAGGAAACCCATTCCTTACGTTCTCCCAGTCACACTGAAAAGGAAGATAAATGAGCAAGGGCTCTAAGCGTTTCAGACGTCTCAGCAGCAAGGCTGATACCCATCTGAAGTACTTGAAATTATACCACACCGGAAATCCGCAGTACCATAATTTGCCAAAATCTCTCACTCACAAATGCCATGTAAAATATGAGGCTTCAGCAATCATATCCTGTTGGAGGAACAAAAGGAATATTATGGATTTACTAAAGGTCTCCCACTCAGCTTCCTAAATCATCTACAGCTCCAAATGGATCACTTACACGAGCAAGCAAACCTGGCTAGGATGAGTGAGGAATCTGGCAGAAAGACTAGACATGCAAACGTGCCTGGCAGATGAGAAGGGTGTTGTCAAGATGAGGAAACATTCACAGTGAACTCTGGTGGGTTACAGCAAGGGTCCGCAACCTCCAGGCTACAAACTGGTACCAGTTTGTGGCCTGTTAGGAACCGGGCCACACAGCAGGAGGCAAGCAGCGGGCCAAGTGGGTAAGAGTGAAGCTTCATCCATATTTACAGCCACTCCCTATCGCCCACATCACATCTCCTGTCAGATCAGCGGTGGCATTAGATGCTTATGTATTACAATAAGAATAGAAATACAGTGCACCAGAAATGCAATGCGCTTGAATCATCCCCAAACCACCCCCCTGCAACCACCACCACACCGACCCCCCTGACCCCTGTCCACAGAAAAATGTCATCCGTAAAACCGGTCCCTGATGCCAAAAGGTTGGGGATCGCTGAGTTACAGGATCTCTGGGCCACTTAGATGGAAGTGACCTCACAGCTCCCCTGAACTCCACCACCAAAGGGTTCATCAGGGTTAGCAATTTACATAGAATTCGGATAATCCTTACAGAAAAAAGCAGCAACCCAAGTAAGACCGTTTCCCTGGTGATAAGTCAGGACCATGCGGGACCTCCAGAGCGTCCTATGAAAAGAATTACTGTGGAATATTCCTGAACTACAGAAGAGGTAGGACGCTGGTGCACCTCTGGACTGACCCAATCACAAACCTTTAAAATTGCTTTAAGTAAAAATACTAGTTTTCAGCTGGCTCATTAATTTAAGTTGCTTACATGATTAAATTTATCTTTAAAGTTTCAAATAAAATTTTCCAAAATACACAGAAATGAGAGAGTATAAAAAAATGCCATGAGCCCCTCAGTCAACTTCAACACCACATTTGGCCAATCTCGTCCCCACAAGACATGATATCACCGCATCCATAAATACTTTAGTTTGTATCGGTAAAAGACATTTAAAAAAAAACATAACCCCAACGCCATTAGCACCACTGGTAACATAGTAAATACCTTTGTTTCATCTGCTATCCAACTGCCTGCAATATGGCTCTTACCCTTAACTTTTAAAGAAGGTCTTTCTAAAAAAAAAATGTTGATTTGTTCGATGATTGTAAGCTCCTTGAAGGAAGGCAGAGTTCCTTCCTTTGCAGAACCCAGCACTCAACACAGTAACCTGTAGGCAGAAAACGCTAAAAAATGCTTCTGAATGGGTTCACATTCATCAGCTGCTCTTCTCGCAACAATAAAAGCCACAAGTGTTTTCTACTTACGTGAACTCCAGGCACTGGAAGCGCACCGAAGCATGTGCACATCCAAATGGGGTTACCAGCTTCCTGGATCAGAGACAGAAGGCTTGGAGCTGTGTTCTCATAAAGGTGAGTAGAGTCGGCCCTCAGTGTCCTGGGAGACTGGTTCCAGGACCCCCCAAGGATACCCAAACCCACGATGCTCAAATCCCTCACAAAAAATGATGTAATGTCTGCACACAACCTACACACATCCTCTGGCACACTTTAAATTATCTCTAATTACTTACAATACCCAATACAATGTAAATGATATAAAAATAGCTGCTAAGTCATATAAACAGTTGCTACACTATGTTGGTTTTTTTAAACTTGTGTTTTTTCAGTATTCAATATATTCCATAAATGTGTATTTTTTAATTGTTGTAGTTTTTTTATTGATTTCTTTTCCCAAATATTTTTAACTGGTGGTGGGTGAATCCACAGACACAGAACCCGCGGACACCAAGGGCAGGCTGTAAGCTCACACAGGAGAAAAGGAAAGGCCGTAACTGGCCGATTCTGAGATGCCCTTTTCTCCCCACCTGCCCCAGTTGAACACACGAGACTGGACCATGTCTCACAATCAAAGACGCGGAAAAGGGCTGCGGGCTGGGCAGGCCCGTGATAAGCAGCAACAGCCCATGCTCAATCACCAGCATCTGCAGACCGAAATCGATGGCCTATTTCTGGGGTAGCAGCAACAACAGGGAGGTACTCTTAATCCCCAGAAACCAAATCATGGTGGGATATGAATGGATGGTGAATTAGGGATTTAGGCAACATTCCCAAGGAGTCAAAGCTAGCTAACTCTACACAGTTGCCAAGCTAATGTCTTAAAAGCCCAGAACCAAGTGTTTTTATGGATATTTTTTATGTTTTTGGAAATGCTACATCACCAACCCTCCTGGTGGCACAGATGACTCTGTTTGGAAAAAAGAAAAAAGAAAAAAAACAGGCACTAACATCTCCAAGTCAAAAAGTGACTCAGAATGGCTGGACCCTGAAAAAGTTTTAAGAACACCTTACCCAATATATTTCACTTACAGTTTCCTTTGTATCTGTGCCCAGGAGCGATATATGGAAAAATCAATGTCAAAGTCTGAAAGAGCTCATTCAATAAGTGGAAAATAAGAACATTAACTGATAAGAAACCATTGTGTCACAGTTCAATGGACAGTGTTTTTTCTTTCCTAGTGGTCCATAAAATAATGACATGTTTGACAAATAATGGTCTCTAAGAGTTGATGAAAGGTGTATATTCCAGACACAGAGACAATCGGCGGTGATCAAAACCAGGACAGGGTGCCAGGCAATGAGGGGAGCCCCCTCGTACAGGGGATGGGGCTGGGCAGGGGTGGCAGGGGGAGGCGGGACAGAGAAGAGGGGACGGGACGGGTCTCCTGAAGGTCGCAGAGCAGAGGCTCCAGATCTGGGCGAAGGAGAAAGCCCTCGAGGCAGGGAGAACAAGGGCGATGAGTCTTCAAGGCATCCCACACCAGGCCAGCCCTCTCACCACCCAGGACAGGCCTCGAAATCCCCCAACTGGAGAGCCACCTAAACGTGCCCAATCATGATCACAGACTGCCTAATTTAAGGGCATCTCCAAAATGCAGGCCTTTAATTTGCAGCGGCACTTCAAGCTTTCATCTGGTGACTTAGCTAGGCAAGGGAGACCCTTCATTTGAACAGCGCCGTTTTTCTAGGGCAACACCCTGCCAGGAAGAAAAGCATTCACTCCCTAGACTAGTCTCGAAGCAGAAGCGAAGAAATCTCAACGGCCATTTGTGAGAGCGAAGGCCTCTAAAATTACCTGTTCTTTGCCGCCATGTAAATGTTCCAGTTGTTTTTTTCCAGAAATACACTGGAGGCAGAGTGCCTGACCCCATAAAACAAAATACCTATGGCCTCTACGTGCTCTCGCTTGGAGACCCAGGACAGGTGACAATTTCCCACAGTTCTGCCTCCCTAGGGGCGAAGGGCAATGAATTCACATCTTCATTTTACCTTCCACAAATACTACAGATCACAGAGCCTCAACAGTACCCACACTGCCAAGAACAACCTCCCTCTCCAAAGCCCAGGTACCAGGAAGGTGTCTGACATCCGGTTTCCTGCAGATGTGAACCAACACTCCCCCAACTCCCAGCAACCCCACAAGATCACACAGCAGTGGAAGTCCTGTGCTGGCACAGGTGCTCGGGGACCCACAAGGATTCCTCACTAAATGGCGGCTCGTGAGGAAAGCACGCCACAAATGTGCGATGTCCTCTGATGCTGTGCCGAACAAGGACTGCTCACCCAATGCAACTTGGAGCTTCACAGAAATCAGCTCCGGAACTAAGGAAGAGGCTGTTCCATGAGCATATTCTATGAAGTTGATGGCGGCCGCAGGTCTGTGGAGAGAGGGAGAGAGAGAAGGAGGGAGGGAGGGAGGGAGGATGGGAAGGTTCACAGAACATTTTCACCAAGATGCAGGCACACCTCCTCCAGGAGACTGTGCGGAGCAAGAACAGATAACCCAAGATGTCCAGCTGGCTCATTTATTTAGCAAAAGAAACCAAGGAGTAGAGAGGACACCAAAAAAGAGGCTGGACACAGCTGAAACCAGGGGCTACCGCTCAGGCCAGCGAGTCAGCCACGAGGCTCACTTCTTCCAAGAGTCGATGCGATCGCCAATTTAATACTGCACACTGCCTCTCCACTCGGTTTCCCAGTCCCTATCAACTGCTCTATTTTCTCCCACAGCACTGAGCACCTTTGTACACACCATGTAACTACTTCATGATGTTTCCTGTCTAGCTCCCCCAACCCTGGCTAGAATGAAAACGCCACAGCACAGGGACTCCATGTCTGTTACATCCGCCAGGGCACTCCCAAACACCCAAGCCGTGCCAAGCGCCTAGCAGGTGCTCGAGAAATATCATGGATAGAGCCACAGCCTGTCTTTGCTTCTGCCGGAGCAGAGCTGAGGGCTGCCATCTTCAGGAAAGGCAAGGCCTGGAGGGTACGAACACAAATTTCAGGGGTTGCTGTAATGTAGGACTGACTGCCCGATCCTAGCACCAATGACATTTGGGGCTGGGTCATCCTTTGTCGAGCAAGGTGCGGGGGAAGGCCAGGAACACAACCACATCACCGCACACACCGCCGGCTGGCAGAAGCCCTCCGCCCAAGATGTGAACAAACGCCACCACCTCCAGGGGACCGGGGAAACTCTGCCCACAGACAACCTGGGTCTGCCACCAGCTAGCTCTGTGACCTTGAGAAGGTCACTTAATCTTTCTGTATGCCAGTTTCTTAATTGGCAAAACAGGAGACGTACAAGCAGCCCTTTTATTTCTGTGCACAGTGGGCGCTATGAAAGTGTTCATTAAATTTAAAAAATTAAAACTCACATCAGTCCTCCCCGCAGGGGTCTGTCCACCCCAGGCCACACAGAGAGGCCGTCGAGTGCCGAGAAGGGCTAGCCATAAAAGCGAAGAAAGAAGAAAGCAGTCAGCAGTGACTAGGGCAATCGTTCCTTACCCAGGGCGATTCTGCCCACCGTCTCACCTAGGATACTGGCAATGTCTGCAGACACTCTTGGTCCCGACAACTTGGTGGGGTGGGATTGGGGGGAACCGCTAGCATCTAGTAGGTAGCAGCTAAGGAAGATACTGCACACCCCGCAATGCAAAAGGCAGCCCTACACCATTAAGAACGACCCAGTCTAAAACGTCAACGGTGCTAGGGTCAAGAAGCCCCACACTAGAACAACTACTGCCCCCCCCCATGTATCCGGGCCCCTGCCCAAATGCAAGTCCTGATTTGGGCTCTGGAAGTCAGTGTCTCTACCCCCAGCCCTCCCGGCCAATCCTCCCTAAGAGTTAGGGACAGGAAACTGCTGGCCCTGGGCAGTTCGGCAGGGCGGGCAGCCCAACTTGGGCAGCTGAGCCAGGAGTGAGGGGCCCATTTCCCAGCCCGCAGCAGCCACTCTCACTGCTTCTTTGTGAGAGCAGTCTCCGTGAGACACGGGGGCTCACATAACTCCCAAAGCCTGGGAAGGCTTTTTAAGGGTAAGCCCATGAGGGAGACTCTATGTGACAGCTTTTGGCCTTTTCCAAATCCAGCCCTGATGAATCACTGTCATCCATATCCCGGCATGCTAAGAAACCCAATCTGTATAAAATACCCCCATGCTTCTGGGTCCCGTACCCTGGACATGACTAAGTGCAAAAATGCCAAGCATTTCCCTGTGCTGCAGAGGGCAAGAGTTAGTGCCACCCGCCTCAGGCAGGGACCCCCGGAAAAGGTGGGGGGCCCCAACGGGAAGATCGGTCTGTGTCTTCAGACTGTTTTTATTTCCTAGAAGTAGGCACACAGTCTACAAGGGAGGGAGGTAGGAGACGCTTTCCTGACTAGACAGGTACACCAGAAAGAGCATTCCTGGCACCTCTACACCCAGGGTTAAACCTTCTGATCAAGTCCACGGCCACACTGTTAAGAGAACAAAGTCAAGTTCCACTCTGAGGACAGGAGTGATCCCTGGTGAGCACACACCAGTGCATTCAGCAGAATTCTCCAGGGAGGAGAGTTCCTCCCCAGGTCCAGCCTACCCGGGGCTCACTAGGAGGGTCTGCATGTGGAAACGCCAAGACATCCCTCCTCCTTAAGAACCCTCGCCAACAAGGCAGGCTGGAGGCAAGGACCCAGGACTAAAATGGGGGAACAGGGTTCCCAGCAGCAACAGAGAATCGAATGAACACTTATTCAAGGAAAAGAGGATTTTGCAGGTCATGGACGGGACCAGGCCTCCTTCGATCCAAGTGGCACACTGGCAGGGTGACCATCAGTATGTGTAACTAGTACCACGGCATGGGCACAGAGGCAGGTCTGAAAGGCCCCTGAGGTGGCAGAAGTCAACCCTGAGAGCTGAACGTGAGAAACGGATCCCAAGGAAACCCCAGGGCACCGAGCGCTAGAGGGTACTTGGACAGACTCAAGAGAGTGGCACATCTGACCACCTCACTGAGGATCCCCACCCGGCCGTGTGGCCCAGCACCCTCCACGCAGAGCTCCCAGACACAGTCACAAGGACAAGAGCAAGAGAACCAAAAGGGACGTGGACTTGGCCAGGTCTGCCTCCTTTCTCATCACACAGATTCTGGTGGGCCCGCCAGAAATACCTTGCCTGCCTCCTGGAACCTCGGCAGAATGTCGGAGTCAGCTCCTGCTGGGGCCTGGGTCTGCCCCGAGAGCCTCACTCCCTACCCTCCCCCCCAAACAGACTGCCTCTGGATCTGCTGGACGTCAGGCAGGACAGCAGCCTCTGCATCTTCCCAAACGGACTTCCCCTCCCCAAAGACCTGAGGCACGTGAGCAACAGCAACAAGAAATCACACAGCTGTCGTTCCCACCCCACCCCCATCATGTTTCTGGCCACCTCCCAAACCCCCCTGCTCTGCTCACAACGGGAGACCAGCCCTCACCAGCAGCCATCGGGCCGACCCTTCCATAAAGCCTTCACCAGCTTCCTTGTTGTTCCCCTCACCCTAGCCCAAGGCCCAACAAAGCCTGGGCAGGCTGACCCCACTCAGCGCTGGAAAAGCAGCTTCTCTTTCATGTCTGCTGGGGGGTCTAGGGAAGAGTTCATGACATTGGCTCAGCTTAGCAGTCACAAACGGTTTCCATTATGTTCCAGCACCCGGAGACAGTTGCAGCGTAACTCCAGAACAGGAAAACCTCCTTTTCGAGTTGGAGTCCCACTCTGTTGCCCAGGTTGGAGTGCAGTGGCACAATCGGGGCTCACCGCAGCCTCGACCTCCTGGGCTCAGGCAATCCTTCTGCCTCAGCCTCCCAAATAGCTGGGCCTACAGGCATATACTACCATGCCTGGCTTTTGTTTATTTGTTTGTTTTTTTAAGAGACGAGGTCTCACTATATTACCCTGACTTGTCTCGAAATCCTGTCCACAAGCAATCCTTCTGCCTCAGTTTCTGGGATTAGAGGTGTAAGCCACAATGCCACAATGCTCAGCCTTTTTTTGTGTATGTGTCTGGATCTCACTCGGTCGCCCAGGCTAGAGTGCAGTGACATAATCATGGCTCATTACAGCCTCAACCTCCTGGGCTCAGGTGATTCTCCAGTCTTGGCTTCCCAAGTAGCAGGGACTACACGAGCACACCATCATGCAACACTAATTATTTTATTTTTTGTAGAGACGAGGTCTCGTTATGTTGCCTATGCTGGCCTCGAACTTCTGGGCTCAAGCGATCTTCTCACCTCAGCCTCCCAAAGTGCTGGGATTACAGGCACGAGCCACTGCGCCTAGTCAGAAAACTTTATTTTCTGTAAAGAGGAAAGGTTATGTTGCAGTGCCATTCTCTGGCTAGACAGAGTCTTTCCCCTGCTACTGTTCTCTCTACCTCAGCTTCAAACTCTCATCTCAAATGGACTGTCTTTAAATGCCAAACTGATGGCAGGTGGCAAGGAACGGTACAGGTCCCCCCTGCTTATCTGCCCAGACATGCCCGCAGATCGGCTGAAGCCCATGAAGCTGAATGGTAGCTTCACACGTTTCCAGGGAGCTGGGGAAGTCCAGAGCCGTCTCCCCACCACGGAAGCCCCATTCAGGGACACACCACCCAGCAGCACTCCAGCTGTTTAACCACCAGGCAGGCTGCACCCGCTGTCCACTTTCTTGCTGGCTGCCCCCAATGGGAGCGCCGCTCTGACACCACATCCGGGCACAAAAGAGCCATCATGATGTCCAGATGACTTTCTAAAAAAGTCGGTCCTTAGTGGCATTCAAGGTTCACAGCTCAAGCCCAAAATAAACCAGTGAGATCAATCTCAGAAGCACAGACGAGGTCTAAAGACACACAACTTTCCAGAAATCAGTAAGACACTTCAAGATTTCCGGTTTACTACAGTTCCAAGGGCATGTTTAGGCTTTTCTGTTTTCAATTCCCCTTTTTTTTTTCTTTAAATACTCATCATTCAGTAGCTACTAATAGCATTTAATTTTCCCCCCAAAGGCCGTAAGGTAAGAATGATTATCCCCACTGTAAAGATGAGGAAGCTGAGGGACAGAGAGGTCCAGTAAATCAGTAAAGGTCATGAAAAAGAAGGGTAAGAGGCTAGTCTCACTGCATGCCGACCGGCAGGTCTGTGCCACCTCCCAGAATGTGAATGTGAATGACCCGACTCAAACACGTTACTGGTTTCCTGGGATAAACCAAACTAAGAACCAACAAGTCAGCTAAGCATCCGAAGCCTCTACAGTCCAGTTCCAAACTCTGACCTTACGCCCTAATGCCTCCCTCCATGGATACCATGCTACAGCCACACGGGGTCGTGCAGCACTGCAAGAAGCAACCTGCCCCCCCGCCACGCTTCCCCAGACACCCCACCCAAAGTCCACCACCCTCAGACTCTTAGGGGCCTCGGCAGCCGTTCAGCCCGGCGGCGAAGGGTGACGCAGCCCTGAAAGGAGAATGTAGCTCCAGGCGCATGGGGAGCACAGGCAAGCGATCTCACTCCTGCAGCAGAGAGTGCTCTTCACGTCCCGAGAACCCTGCCTGTTCCATCCTAAACAGCCCACTTCACCCAGAGTCAGCTTCATTTCCACAGAATCCCTTCCTCTCTCCTCCGGCTCCCTCCACGGCCAGCACACCGGGGACCAGGGGAGACTCAACAGGATGAAAATTCTAAAGCACTTAAGACGCGCTCAAAGGAAAGACACCCTTGAAGTGCAAACCATCAGCTCAGGGGGACAGAGCAAGATACGGGGGCAAGGGGGATTGACACGGACGAAGATGAAATGTCATTTTAAACGACACTTCGCATAAACGTGAGTACACATTCTGACCGTGCAGCAAGGCCTGGAGTGGGTGAGCACACACTCCGGCTCGGTTTATGGAATCTGCAGCCTGAGGTGAGCAGGCTTCTGGGTTTCGCCAAGCAGAGAATGGCAGTTCTGTGATGAGGTATTTAGCAGGCAGGGCACACCGTGCTGAGCCAGGCTGGGCTGCTGAGGCAGCAGAAACCCCAGGCAGAC
Source organism: Carlito syrichta (assembly GCF_000164805.1). Classification (NCBI taxonomy): domain Eukaryota; kingdom Metazoa; phylum Chordata; class Mammalia; order Primates; family Tarsiidae; genus Carlito; species Carlito syrichta. The sequence continues at coordinate 154,639 of NW_007253601.1, read as the reverse complement.
TCCCCTTAGCCAGTCCCCAAAGCCTCATACTGCAGCCGGGTGCCCGGCCACGAACTCCAAGATGTGAGAAACCGGCTACCTAAGAACCGAGAGCCCTGGCGAAGAGTATGACACAAGAGAAGAAATGTGAGTCCATTCATCCCTAAAAACTACAAGAAGTATTTAAATTCTTCTGCCTTTCCATGTATGGCCCGCTATCTTTTTATGTCCTCAGTTACAAGCCGAAAACATAAAGTTTTCCGGCCGGGCGCGCATTTTCTTTTATGATGAACTAAATTTAGATTTCTAGGGTCTAGATCCATGGAAACGATTAGGAGAAGACACCACAACTGTCCTGTGGATCAAGAATTCCCCACAGCCGCGCGTTTACCCTCCAGCTAGGTCCAGGGCTTCTTGCACCAGAGCCCACCACACTGCCGTAACAGTAAGGAGCCTCCCACTGCAATTCCAAAGCTGCTGCTCTTCTCACACCCTCTTCCTCAATCCACAAGTCACCAAACCATTCTAAGGGTTAGGACTGAATTTTACGGTTCGTTGACAAAAAGAACAGACTCCCAAAGCACCAATCCATGCCTAAGTGTGCATTTCCCCTGCTTCCTGTACATGGTCTCTGTATCTTTCTCGATGGTCACCAGGCCACACGGACTTTTTTTTTAAACTAAGGATCACACATCAAGACTTCATCATGGGAGACCCGAGTCAACCATGGGCTGAAGCCCACCGGAGTGAGGAGCCAGCCTCTGGGAGGAGAGGCCCACCCTTGCTGCTTCCAATCACGTGTACGGATGAAAGTGGCAGACCGGGAGAGAGAGAAACACCAAGGGCGGTCTACGTGTTGGGCTGTCTTGGCATGAGAAGCAGAGGGCTCTGCCGGGTCTCCCGCACTCCAGGGTAAGCGGGCTGGCCGAGGAAGGGCTACGGGGACGCAACGCCTCAAAAACCATCCCAGCTGAATGTGGCCGTACTCTTCCAAGGCTGCCACCGGCTGAAAGCTCTCTACTGCTCAAGGATAAAGCAGGTCTTCAGTACACACACGACTGAAGGAGGGGGGAAGCGCTGCGGGTACGACGGCAGCTCAGATGCCAGCTAGGCCAAGCCAGCACACGGAAAGACGGTGTCCGCTGCTGCGCCTCTGGATAAAGCACGTCACGAAACGTACCGCGACCCAATAAAACTCGCTCCTCCGCCTGGTACCTTCGGCTGGGGGGCGGGGAGGAGAAAGCGGGCACGGACGGACGGGAGAAGTGGAGGAAGCAAGCAGGGAAGGAGCCCTCTCAAGCCCCCCGCGTCGGCTTCAGGGCTCTGACGTGGGGCCGCGGCCCGTCCGCTCGCTCCGCGAGGCGTGTTCGCGACTCCCCCGGCGGCGACCCACCCCGCGGCGCCCCCGCTCGCTCGGAGCGCTCGGCTCCTGGCGACGCCGGCATCCCGGAAGGAGGGCGACGGCATCTG
>NW_007253601.1:135099-151931 GCF_000164805.1 Carlito syrichta | reverse complement strand
GGCGCTTCCCTGGCGGCGGCTGGGCTGCCCGCGAGCGGCCACACGAGGGGAGGGGAGGGCAGCGCGCGACGCTCTGAGAGCGGTTTCCTTTCGCGGCTTCCTGGCAGGAGAGGGAAGTCGGCGTCCCAGACGTCTGGCGAGACACACGGAAACAGAGCGCTCCGGCCGCAGGGTCGGGGGCCTGGGCGGTGCCCTCGGGACGCAGAGCTTCCCGGGATCGCGAGGAAGAAGGAAACGTGGTGCTTCGTGCGTGGTTCTGGGTGGCCTTGGCGATGCCCTCGGGACGCAGAGCTTCCCGGGATCGCGAGGAAGAAGGAAACATGGTGCTTCGTGCTCGGTTCTGGGTGGCCTTGGCGATGCCCTCGGGACGCAGAGCTTCCCGGGATCGCGAGGAAGAAGGAAACGTGGTGCTTCGTGCTCGGTTCTGGGTGGCCTTGGCGATGCCCTCGGGACGCAGAGCTTCCCGGGATCGCGAGGAAGAAGGAAACGTGGTGCTTCGTGCTCGGTTCTGGGTGGCCTTGGCGATGCCCTCGGGACGCAGAGCTTCCCGGGATCGCGAGGAAGAAGGAAACGTGGTGCTTCGTGCGTGGTTCTGGGTGGCCTTGGCGATGCCCTCGGGACGCAGAGCTTCCCGGGATCGCGAGGAAGAAGGAAACGTGGTGCTTCGTGCGTGGTTCTGGGTGGCCTTGGCCATGCCCTCGGGACGCAGAGCTTCCCGGGATCGCGAGGAAGAAGGAAACGTGGTGCTTGGTGCGTGGTTCTGGGTGGCCTTGGCGATGCCCTCGGGACGCAGAGCTTCCCGGGATCGCGAGGAAGAAGGAAACGTGGTGCTTCGTGCGTGGTTCTGGGTGGCCTTGGCCATGCCCTCGGGACGCAGAGCTTCCCGGGATCGCGAGGAAGAAGGAAACGTGGTGCTTCGTGCGTGGTTCTGGGTGGCCTTGGCGATGCCCTCGGGACGCAGAGCTTCCCGGGATCGCGAGGAAGAAGGAAACGTGGTGCTTCGTGCGTGGTTCTGGGTGGCCTGGGCGATGCCCTCGGGACGCAGAGCTTCCCGGGATCGCGAGGAAGAAGGAAACGTGGTGCTTCGTGCGTGGTTCTGGGTGGCCTTGGCCATGCCCTCGGGACGCAGAGCTTCCCGGGATCGCGAGGAAGAAGGAAACGTGGTGCTTCGTACTCGGTTCTGGGTGGCCTTGGCGATGCCCTCGGGACGCAGAGCTTCCCGGGATCGCGAGGAAGAAGGAAACGTGGTGCTGCGTACGTGGTTCTGGGTGACCTTGGCCATGCCCTTGGGACGCAGAGCTTCCCGGGATCGCGAGGAAGAAGGAAACGTGGTGCTTCGTGCGTGGTTCTGGGTGGCCTTGGCGATGCCCTCGGGACGCAGAGCTTCCCGGGATCGCGAGGAAGAAGGAAACGTGGTGCTTCGTACGTGGTTCTGGGTGACCTTGGCGATGCCCTTGGGACGCAGAGCTTCCCGGGTTCGCGAGGAAGAAGGAAACGTGGTGCTTCGTGCGTGGTTCTGGGTGGCCTTGGCGATGCCCTCGGGACGCAGAGCTTCCCGGGTTCGCGAGGAAGAAGGAAACGTGGTGCTTCGTACGTGGTGTGCTAAGTGCTTTCGGAGCGTCCCAGCCTGGAGGACGAAGGCCGCTGCCCGAAGGTCCTCAAAACAAAGACCCAAACGAGCCTTCAGGATTGCTGAGGGAGAATGCCATGAGCCCAGCTTCAGACGCCTTAGGTAAAAGAAAGAGGAGGTTCAGAGTCCAACCGCGGTCCTTCCGTTGTGGCCGGGGACGAGGTGACGGTCGGGACAACGGCGCCGACAGCCAAAAGCTGAACACAGGCCAGGCGCGGTGGCTCAGACCTGCCATCCCAGCACTTTGGGAGGTTGAGGCGAGAGGATTGCCTGAGCCCAGGGGTTCGAGACCAGCCTGGGCAACTTGGTGAGACCTCGTCTCTACAGCCAATAAAAAATTAGCAGGGCCTGGTAGCACACACCTGTAGTTCTAGCTACTTGGAAGGATGAGGTGGCAGGATCACCTGAGCCCAGCAAGTCGAGGCTGCAGGGGCGGTGAGCGTGTCATTGCACTCCAACCTGGGCAACAGAGTGAGGCTCCAACTCGGTAATAATAATAATGAATTAAAACTGAACACAGGTTAGGTGCTTTACTGATCAAGGGAAGAGATTTGAAAGGAAATGGGGCAAGGGGTGGCAGCCTTCGAGAAGCTTTGCTTCTGGGGAAGTCAGACAAATAGAGAAAAACAAAGAAATGCCCTTCGGAAGCCTGGCAGTGAAGGGAAAAGAGGAAGCCGGAATAGAAAATTTTAAGTCCTGCAGATATAAAAAGAAGACAGCCAATCTCTCCTCCAAACACCAGTGTTGTCTATTAAAAACTGCACTTCAGTACACCAGATTAAAAAGAACACTCTTGAACGGGACACCCCGCTTCAAAACACCTAGTAACAGAAAAACACCAAATCAACTGCATACAAAGCTACTGCAAAAAGAAGCCAGAAAATTAAACACATTTCTGATTCTGAAAAAGTGAACCATAACATTTTGACTGATGAAGCCTCTTCCCCCAACCAAAATCCTCGAACCCCTGGGTTCAGGTAATCCTCTCACCTGAACTGAAACTGAAATGTCACGCAACAAAAGTGTTATGTATTTGAATACACACACACACACACACACAGCTAGAATAAGAAATTCAAAAACTAGGAGTAGATGAAGAAATTAGGAAGAAGTTCAATAAGAGCTTATCAAATGTAGGAAATAAACTGAACAACAAAAACTATCCCAGAAACAAAGAATAATTACAAGGTGCCCAAGGAATAATACTCTCAAATGAAAACACGTAGAAGTATGCCGAAGAATGGCAAGGGAACAATCAAGAAATTGAAAGTAAGATAAAGCAGTAAAAAGGTTCAGTGAAAAGTGGTTGATATTCAAGCCAGGAAAGAAGGGCCGAACACATATAACTAGAGTCACTAACGTAGAAATGCAAAACAATGAAACCAAATTAATATTTAAAATATAATCCCAGAAAATAATCCAGGAATAAGGGAAAATTTAATATACATATCAAAAGTGCCTTCCATGTACCTTGGGGAAATGGTCTGAAATAATCAACTCCAAAATATATCTTAATAGAATGATTATATTTTAAATACAAAAATATCAAATTACTTAAAGAAATAATAATTTAGACTGGTGTCAGACTTTTTTTTTTTGAGTTGGAGTCTCACTCCTTCGCCCAGACTGGAGTGCAGTGGCCGCTCCCGGCCACCGCAGCCTTGACCTGCTGGGCTCCGGCAATCCTTCACCTCAGCCTTCCAAGTAGCTGGAACTACAGGCGCACGCTACCACACCCAGCTAATGTTTTTTTTATTTATTGTAGAGACAAGGTCTCGCCAAGTTGCCTAGGCTGGTCGTGAACCTGCGAGCTCAGGCAATCCACTTACCTCCGCCTCCCAAGTTGCTGGGATGACCAGCTGAGCCCCCGAGGCCAGCTATCAGACTTCTTAAGAACAACATGCAAAGCAAGGCAATGGTGGAGCAGTATCTACAGGAACTTAAAAGAAAGAAAATACCAGCCAAAGATTTTTATGCTCAGAATTCAAGTATCTAGGCTATAGACAGACAGGTGTGAACTGAATGTAGAAATTCAGAGAACACCATATGCATGGGCTTTTCCTGAAAACTCTTAGAAGATGGGCTTCCTCCAACCAAGAGATAGCTGAAGACACCAGCAGAATGACTAATGAAGAGCATTTGCCATATTCCATGGGTGGAAGACAAGTGTATACGCATTATACTTTCTAGTGAAGTAGAAGAGGTGTCACTAAAAACAACTGAAGAAGTGAAAGATCAAAGGGAGAATAGAATAATATCAACTGTTATATTGGTAGGAGATGGAAGGGAAAGGATGACATATAAAATGGACAGACTGAATATTTTATTTATCAATAAAAAAACAAATGAAGGGTAGTATAAAACCACTGAAACAGAGTATAAATGTACCCAAATATTGGAAACCCTACCCCAAAACCCCAAAAGAAAAGCTTAAAAACTAGCAAAGAATACACACCAAATAATGACACACATAACAAGTATAGGACAATACATGCACTAATTATAATAGGAAGCAGTATGATACCAAGCCATGTCAGTCATAGTAATTCACAGATTAGCTTAACTTAACTTTTTTTTAGAAAAGGGGGTTTCAAACGTGACAATAAAGGAAGCCCAACTCTAAAAAAGCAGAGCTTGATCCTGATACCAAAGTAGAACCGGCCAAAATGCATTAAGTGAGGTGAAGAGAGACAATTTATAGGCAAAAGCCTCAGCTCTCAGGATACACATATCGATTGTTCATATGTTAGGGCTGGATCAGAGAAGTAAAGCCATTGTTAGTGACAGGGAATGAAGGGTGTATGACGGGAATTAAACTTTGTGCAACGTCAAAGGCAGCGACAAAAGGCAACAGAAGTCTGTCTCCACTGTGCATGGGGCAGGCCTGAAGTCACTGTAGTTTGCAGACCTGGCAGTCAGAAGAAAAGCTGGATGTGGCAATGAGAAATTGCAAGGACAAAGTGTAAACTGAAAGACAAAATGGATCTCATGAGAACAACTAGAATTCATGAGGACAAACTAAAACCTATCCCCAATGTTGATTATGAAAAAAAAAAAAAAAAAAAAGGACTCCAAACCAAAACAAAAAACCCACAGTGAGATACCACTTCATGCCCATTATGATAGCTGTTATATAACACATTTTTTAAAAAACAGAAAATGACAAGTGTTGGTGAGGATGTGCATTGTTGATAGAAATGTAAAATTGTGCAGGCACTGTGGAAAACAGCATAGCAGTTTCGCAAAAAAATAAACATAGAATTACCATAGGATCCAGTAATTCCACTTCTGGAAATATATATGAATATATATATGTGAATGTATATGTGAATATATATGAATATATATATGAATATATATGAATATATATATAAATTAAAAACAGAGACTTGAAAAGATGTTTATACAGTCATGTTCATAGCAGCAGCATTATTTATAGTCGCCAAACACAGAAGCCATCCAAGTATTTATCAACAGATGAACAGATAAACAAAATGTTGTATGTCCATATAATAGTAAATATTAGAATTAACCCCTTTCAAGAAAGAAAATTCTGACACATGTTATAACATGGATGAATGCTGAGGAAACTACATCAAGTGAAATGAACCAGATACCGTGTCATTTCACTTACATGACGTTTCTAGAGGAGTCAGATTCACAGACACAGAAAGTAGAATGGTGGTTGCCAGGGGTTTGGGGGAGGGAGAAATGTTTTATTGTTTAATGGGTACAAAGTTTCAGTCTGGGATGATAACAAAGTTCCGGAGGCAGATGGTGAATGCACTTAATGCCTCAGAACTATATACTTAAGAATGGTTAAGATGGTAAATTTTATGCTATGTATATTTTCCCACAATTAAAAAAACTCAAATGACAAATTGAAAGAAAATATTTCCACACACATCATAGATAAAGGGGCAATATCCTTGATGTAGAAAGAACTTAAACACTGAGAAGAAAAAAACAAAATATAAAAATGGAGAAAAGCATAAACAGACAATTCACAGTAAAGATCTTGAGTCACAAACATATTGAAAAGACAGTAAACAACTCATAATTGAGTTGCAAATTTAAAAAAACAGAGATACTATATCGCCCCATTAAACAGACAAAAAATCAAAAGCTTGACAACACATTCTGTTGGCAAGCCTATAGAAAAAGCATAAGGAAGACTTCTGTGAACAGATATGGGTGATTTCCAGGATATGTTATTAAATGAAAAAGCAAAGTGCAATAGAGTATAAATCGTGCTACTTTTTCTATAAAAAAAGAAGTGAAAAAATAAAACACACATGTATTTACTTATTTAGGCAAAACACACACACACACACACACACACACACACACACACACACACACACACACACACGATATGGGATAAACCAGAAGATGGGAGAGAAAAGTAGAAGAGATAGGAGTAGGAAAAACCACTTCTCATCTCAAACCTTTTTTCTAGGTTTGACTTTTGGAAACATGATAATGTTCTGCATACTCAAAAAGCAAAATAAAATCAACAGAGATGGGGGGAGGGCCTAAAAATTGAATCCAAACAGGAATATTTGGGCCCAACTGTATTACTAGTGAAAAACATTAAGAGGGGGGGAAAAACAACCTAATAATTATAAAGTTTAAATGAAGTACTTCAGCCATTTATTCCCAGCCTAGAGAATAAAAGAACTGCAAAGAATTTTTTAAACTCTTCTCTATGTTTTTTCATAGTACTATAAGTGTAGCCATTCAACTATTTTATGCAGAGTTGTGCAACTGAGAAACTTAAAAAAGGTATAGTTTTGAGGAGCTAGGGTTTTCACTATGGAAGAAGGGAGATAGGGTAAGGAACAGGGGAAGGCGAGGAAGAGTTCTATGGAGTAGATTTGGAATCAGAGATAACAGTTTGAACTCATTATTTCCAATATCTAATATATATATGCATAGTTCCAGATCTGTCCACTGAAAGGGCCCAGATTAATAACAACCCAATAGCAATGAGCAACTCTTGCATCCAAATTTTAGTTTCTAAATACCATTCTCTACTATCAGATTATTTGCTTGGATAAATGGTTGATTTTCATCACTGGAGCCTAGAAGATATTAGATGAACCTGGAATATCTTACTGTAATAGAAAAGAAGAAGAGAGAGAGAGAGAGAGAAAACGTGGGAAGGGGGAGAGAAAGTTTAAAAGTACAGAGGCAACAGCTTGAAGGGGCTCCACTGGCTAAATCTAGGATAATATGCACATTAAAATGAACACTAAATAAAATAGGAATCTATAAGCCCATACTGAGAATAAATAGACAAATACATGGCGGAGAAGGAAGAACTCTCTCTGTGAGTAGAATGCCAACTGATAAATGTGCAGGAGAGGGGAAATCGCCATCTTGCAACCATGACGGTAAAGGTTTGTTTGGAGAAGATTCATCCACTGATACTGAAGTAGGGGAAGGGAGTTTGGTGCGAAAGAGAATCTGTACAAGGCCTTCAAATGTCTTTTTTTTTTTTGAGTTGGAATCTCACTCTGTCACCCAGACTGGAGTGCAGTGGCCACTCCCGGCCACTGCAGCCTCGACCCACTGGGCTCCGACAATCCTTCCACATCAACCTTCCAAGTAGCTGGAACTACAGGCGCACGCTACCACGCCCGGTTAATTTTTTGATTTATTGTAGAGATGAGGACTCGCCACGTTGCCCAGGCGGGTCTCACGCCCACGGGCTCAGGCGATCCACTCACCTCGGCCTCCCAAAGCGCGGGATTACAGGCTGAGCCACCGAGCCCAGCCCAAATGTCTTTCAACAGGCAGCGAGGAATGAGTCGCTAGGGGAGAAACTGGACAACACCTTAGCCAGGTGATCAGAACTAGCATTACTCATGAGGGCCAGATGAATATCCTGAGTCTGCAGGGAGACCCTGAAAAGGGCACAACATCAAGGTTTTAGTATTCTGGCCAAGGATACCTGAATCCAATCGTGTATAGAGATCAGAAAAAGTTGAGGAACATTCTGTAAAATAACTGGTTTGTATTCTTCAAAAATGTCCCTGCTGTGAAAGAGAAAGAACGAGGAAATGTCCCAGATGAATGGACTTGGAGAGACATCATAACTAAATGCACCGCAAGCTCCTGTGCTGAAGGGCGAACATGCTGTGGAGGATGTGAGTAGAACAATGAGCTGGCCTAGACCATGAACTACAGAACAGGTGATCGCGCCGTGTTCTACGTGGTGGCACGCAACAGTAAACAATGCAACTTTCTCATCCTGCTAACTGTATTATAATGTTCTTGTTCTTAGGAAATGGGAACTGAAGTATATCAAGGCCTAAAGGGGCATTATATGCATAAGCCACTTTCAAAAGATTCAGAAAAAGTATAGACAGACGATATGACAAACAAATGTGCAAGGGATTTAAAAATGGTGAGTCTCAGTAAAGGACATGTGTGAATTCGCTGTATTATTTTTGCAATTCTTTTGTACGTTTGAAATTATTTTCTTCTAAAAAATGTTTTTACTTGCAATGTGGTAGGCCCTGATTATTAGTTTTTGTTTTGTTTTTGTTTTTGTTTTGAGTTGGAGTCTCACCCCGTTGTCCAGACTGGAGTGCAGTGGCACGCTCCCGACCACCGCAGCCTCAACCAGCTGGGCTCCAGTGATCCTTTCGCCTCAGCCTTCCAAGTAGCTGAAACTATAGGCACACACTACCACGCCCGGCTAATTTTTGATTTATTGTAGAGATGAGGTCTACACCAAGTTCCCCAGGTGGGTCTTGAACCCGCGGGCTCAGGCAATCCACATACCTCGGCCTCCCAAAGCGCTGGGATTACAGGCTGAGCCACCGAGCCCTGCCTGATTATTAGTTTTATTCTGCAGATTAGGAAAGGTGCAGAAGCTGAAATCATTCTGTCAAAGCTGTATACCCAGGCCTCTAAACTACACAACAACTTGCTCCCTAGCCAGCTGGCATTCACACCTCTCCTCCTTCCCATTGCTTCTACCTGTACTTACTTTCCTAACACACCTCCACACACACTTTCAGCCACTCGTGCATGGTTTCTGTAGTGTTCACAGGTAATAGGCTGAATAGTAAACTCCATAGAAGTGTGACTCACCCTTCCTTCAGCCCTCGGTACTGCTCAGCACCGTGGCTGTCATTTATCCATGTCATATCCTCAAGCCAGAAACCCTTGGGGCTTTTTCCTGACTGCATAGTACAGCAGAAACAGCTACATATTTGTAACAACACATAAATATAGCTTCAGTATTTCTGCTGCCAATTCACTGTACCAGTTACTGTTGTCAGACATGTCAAGAGCCTTGACAATTTAATGATACATGGTGACTGTATACAACAGAACTTCAAAAAAAATAATCTAATCGGCTAGTTTTCCTTTTTCTAAAATATTTTAATGGGGCAAAATGCCCAACTGGGAGACAAATGAAAAACAAAGCTATGACTGCTTGAAAGGACCAAAATATTCAACACTGAAATTGGATAATCAGAGCTTGCCAGCCCTCCCCCCAAATTTAAATAGAGGCTTTGTAACAAGAAGATATGAACGAGCTCTGCCCAGGTCCTACCATGCTCTCAGGACCCATCATGATTTGACTTTCATGGGAGGGGACAGCATGGATTGCGACCATTCCATCTTTGGTGAGTGGCTCTTAGTGACATTAAGCCCCAAATCCCGTGCCCGGTGGACTGTGTTGACCACCCACTGCAATCTGCCCAGAAAGGTCATGACTTGAATTGTGACTGAGAAATAGTGTATTGATGTGATCGAGGCTTAGGAAGCCATTGCCCTGAACACACAAACATGAGTGATGCGCTCTCCATATGCCAGGCACTGTATGTGTATTATTTTTTTAAATCTTCCGGTGGCTCAGCTTGTAATCCCGTGCTTTGGGAGGCCGCGTGAGTGGATTGTCTGAGCCCGCGGGTTCGAGACCCTCCCGGGCAACTTGACGAGACCTCATCTCTACAATAAATCAAAAAAAATTAGCCGGGCGTGGTAGCGTGCGCCTGTAGTTCCAGCTACTCAGAAGGTAGAGACGGAAGGATCGCCGGAGCCCAGCAGCTCGAGGCTGCGGTAGCCGGGAGCGGCCGCTGCACTCCAGTCTGGGCAACAGAGTGAGAGACCAGCTCAAAAAAAAAAAATCTTCACAACAGCCTGGTGAAGTAAATACTATTACTATTCTGGTTTCATAGTGAGGCACAGCGCTGTTAAGTTACTTACCCAAGGCAGCTTGGTGGGTGGCAGGGCCAGGGCAGTTAGTCACAAAGAAGCACTTGGCCTCACCACAGGCAAAGGAATCTGCACTTCTGGCCGCAGTGACAGTGGTTACCTAGAAAGGGTGGGGCAGGGTTGTGACGAAACACAGCAGGTGGGCTGGGGTGGGGGTGGGTGCTGGGCTGAAAGGTGACCTTCTTCTTGCCCCCATCTCCCCTGCTGTGTAAACCCTCCCATCCAAGGCTCCCAGAAAACGTGTTCCCCGGGCACCGTGCTGCCAGCTCTCCAGGCCCTACCTCCTCGGCCCAAGCACCCCCGGCCGGGGCTGCCCAGTGCTGCAGTGAGCCTGAGAGCTGGGCCCAGGAAGGAGGGGTCCGGTGTCAGGAGTGCCCAAGGCTTCAGGCACCCTGCCCTGTCCACATTCCACGGAGATGACAGCCGACCGTGACTTCCGTGTATGTAGGCTCACGTACTGGAGCCCTTCTCCCTCGTTCCCTCCTGGCCACAACAGATGCTTCCCTAACCCCAGCAGTGCCCTTCCCTGTCTTTCCCCTCCTGCCTGTGGTTGCCCCCTTCCCTGGGCAAGTGTCTTTCCAGAAAGCCCCCCAGCTCATCTTGCAGCTCATGCCTCCCCTAGCCATCCCCCCAGTAGACCTGTGTTCGGGAGTGAACTTCTCACTGGCTCAACAGACTCCTGCTGCATAGTTTACAGAGTGCTTTCGCATCCACGATCTCAGGCGGTCCTCGTGAGGTGGGGACTCCTCTGCCCATCTCAGAGGACAGTAAACTGAGGCTCAGAGAGGTCAGGCCCAACACCATCCATGGGATTAGCAAACGGCAGCACCAAGGACACTGCCTCGAAGTTCGCAGCCCACCCTCATGTCTCCCCCACTTCAGCTGCAGAGTCCTCAAGACGGGTCCCACTGCACATAGATGTTCTGAGAAAGACTCCCATTCATTCATAGTTTATACTCCACTAGCTTCCAGAGATAATTGGAGACATTTTACAGAAACCCACAAACACATGTACGTAAGATGTGCAGAGCAGTGCTGTGTAGGCAGGCCACACACCTCATGGGGGTTCCGCTCTCCCCATCCCCCTGCCAGATTGCTGATTCTGGAGAGCTTTGTAAAAATACCCTCTCCTGAGTTTCCATCCCAGAGCTGGCGAATCAGAATTGCCCGGAGGAGAGCTGACTCTTACACAGCGTTTTCATTTGCCAACGCAAGTAGACAAAAGGAGACGAGAAGGAGCGTTCTGAAAAGAGAGAGGGCCACCATACATCGAAACTCTAACAGCCGTGCAGGCCCATGGCAACCTGCCGGGTCCCAAAGTGACATTTCCCTGGCTCTGCTTGAGGATGGACCTGGTCTGCACTAGAAACAGCCCACCTGTGTGGCCTGAACAACCCTCTGTCACCCCAGAACCAGAGAATGCAGTTGCCTTGTGTGAACGATAGGTCTTGACCACACCTGTAAATTCTAATGGTCTTGTAGGCAGCCAGTTTTGGAAAACACAGTCTTTGTCTGATCAAAAGGCAGACTTCTCCAATTTCAGAATAAATGAAGGGACATTAGATTATGTTTGGAAATGATTATTAAGTTCTTGGCTGTGACGACATTATCATGGTTACTTGGAAAAATGTCCTCATTCTCAGGAGCTGTGTGCTGGAGTATTTATGGGTGAAGTGTCTTGATGCCTGTAACTTACTTCCAAATGACCCAGCACAAAAAATTTACATTTACAGAGAGTTATAAACGTATGGACATAGATTATAGTGAGAGATAAAAACAAGTGTGGAAAACATCATTTATTGCTGAATCCAAGAGGAGAGCATTGTTTTATTCATTCAACCTGTGTCTATATCTTAAATTTTTCAAAATGAAAAGTTGGGGAAAAAAGAAAAATAAAAAACAAATGAGGGAAATCTGGTGAATAACGGCAGTGAAAATAATCACGATTTTTACCAAAAAAGAACCCAGACATTGTAGCCAGACAGAAACATCCGGCATGCTCAGCTGGCTGTCAATCAATAGTTATTCAACAGGTGTTTATTACATGTCTGTGCTGGGCCTAGAACTTCTACAAACAATGAAAGAAATCCTTAAAATGTACATTATGGAGTCCTGTTTTTGAGCTACTAATGTTTAAATTTGGCTCCACGAAAATTTTTTGCTCTGGACAGAATTCTTTGGGAGGTTCCAAAGAAGCACCAAAGTTATATTGTGTTGGCAAATATATTTTATTACCAAGAAGAATATCCTTGTCATAAACCTCTTAGCCAGGAAGAGGTGTGATACAGGATGTTTCAGAATGTCAGAAAAGAGAGGTCGTACTAAGAGAAGTCCTTAAATCAGACCCCAAATGGGGCCAACATAAAATGGTGCTTCTGGAAGTACTAGAGAAGGGAGGAGAGAGTTGGGTCATGGTGAAGGTGGGAACGGTTGACCTTTGCAGAGGTCAGCTATAGGGGAGAGCCCTCACGAGAACAGGGCTTGAGATAGGACCTTGACGGGTCATGGACACGATGAGAATGAACTACGAGGAGGCGACTCCATTATAGCTCCTCTTCCTCCGAGGACCAGGCAGTGAGCTGGGAAACTGTGAGGAGGTCTTAGTGAATCACCTCACCCGGAGCAGGGCAGGCCAGCCACAAGTCCACTTGCCAGGCCTGGTGGTAAGTCTGAGCAAACGCTTGAGAAGGTGTGGGGAGAGAGCACGTTCCTCCCCACGCAGATAACTGATCATTCATGAACTTTTCTTGGAACAACTGAGGATAAAAGTTTCCAAGCGTAGACTCTCACGGAGATAACAGTCACCTACTGGGTATTTACCTCATGCCATGCTTTATTCTAGATCACTAGAAGGCGTTGATAAAGAACACAGAGAACAATCTCTGCCTGCAGAAAAACCTCCCATCTTCTAAAATCGTGTGCAGTGCAGGGGGAGTGAGTTTCAATTCACTAAGAAAGGCCAATATGGATAGTCCTCTGGGGGAGGTGAAAGTTGGAGCTACGTCCCTACCAAGGGTGCTGCTCAGGCTGAAGGTAGAAGGAGGCAGGCTTCCCAGACTGTGACTCCCCCTAAGATGGGCCCTGTTGGCATCAGTAGGCACGTGGAGATTGCGCATTGAAATATCTCTGAGATGCAGCTGCCAGCAGACAGCTCTGCTTAGAATGATTTATGAAGATGTTTTGTTTTTGCTGTTGAGCATAGTTGACTTTGAATAAATGAGCCTTGTTCCCGAGGAATTTCTCATCCACATATCACTGTAGAAACCCGGCTTTACCCTCAAGGAACTTATCTCCTTGTCTGACAGAGCACACACGTGAGAAATAGATAATAAGGTAGTAAAGAAAGGGGCAAATGCTGGGTAGGGACAATTAAGAGGTCAACAGAAGATTTAAAATGTAATATACATGACAGAGAGTAAGCCAGGTGTTATAAAAATCTCTTTGGGATTTCCAAATGAAAAAAGGTTTACTGTCCTTAATCTCTCGCTGCTTTGATCTGGCTTTTAAAACAGAAGCCGGCCTCCATTATTTCAGGAGAATTGAGGGACACAGTGGTGTGGGCTGGAGTGCCTGGGAAGGACGGAGGGGAGGGTTGGCCTTGGGCTTTGGATGACGGGTACAGTTTGAACTTGAGCAGAAGCTTCTGTTGGAGCAGACAGCTGTGGTGGAGGAGAACAGGGCCCTGGACCAGGGCTCGCTGGCCTGAACTTGATCCGACAGTGCACGGAGGAGGCGGCTGTGGGTTTTTTGGAGCAAGGGAGCGATAGAATAAAAGCAACATTTAAAATGATTGATTTAATAGACAATTTCAGAACGGCGTGCAGTAAAGGGGCGATTCTGGGCCCTGCTGCTGGATGGGGGGGAGTGGATCCGAACTTCAGTCAGTTCTCCGAGACAGAGGAGCCCAACTAGAGCCAGTTAGGATGCAGCAGCGAGGAAAGGAGACTCGTGGCTAAAGATGCCTGCGAGCCAGGAATTAGAAAGACAGTGGCGGGGTGGACTTTGACGAAAAGTTACATTTGCTCATCAGCCACTGTCGAATAGGTGTGCGCTTTGTGCACTGTTCTGGGAAAGTGGGTTATGTCAGGGAGCAAAACAGAGTTCGGTTTCTGCCCTCCCGGGTTTATATTCTAGCGCAGTGATGGGTAGCGGAGGGAGACACTGGCAGTAAGCATTCAACACAGCGTGTTAGCAAAGTAAGTTCACGCTGGCCCTTGAGCAACACAGATTTGAACTTCACGGGTCCACTTACATGCAGATTTGTCTCTGCCTCTGCCACCCCTGAGACAGCAAGATTGACCTGTCTTCCTCCTCCTCCTCAACTAATCTAATCAATGTGAAGATCTTTATGATGATCCACTTCCACTTACTGAACAGGAAATATATTTTCTCTTCCTTAGGATTTCTTAGTCACTTTTTCTTTCTCTACTTACTTTATTGTAAGAACACAGTGTGTAATACCTATGACATACAAAGTATGTATTCATCGACTGTGTTATTGGTCAGGCTTCTGGTCAAAAGTAGGCTATTGGGAGTAACGTTTTTGGTGAGTTAACAGTTATACTCGGATTTTCATCTGTGCCTGGGGGGCTAGTTTCCCTAACCCGTGTATTGTTCAAGGTCAGCTGTAGAATGTCAGAAAGTAAAGTGTGTGCCACATACAAGGAAAAGCAGATCAGGAGAGGAAAGGGGGACAGTGAGTGCAGACTGGGTGGTCAGGCAGGGCATGGTGAGCAGGGTATATCTGAGCCCAGACTTGGGGGGTGGGGGGAAAATTAGCCAAGCCAGTACCTAGGAGAGGAGCATTCCCAGCAGGAGCCAGAGCGGCTATGCAAAGGCAACAAGGCAAGAGCACTTCCGGAGTCTGCACAGGGCACCCAGAATGAGGGCAGAAGAGTTTAGAATTGGGTCAGAAGGTCTCGGTGCTTTGGAGAGGGTAGGATCCTGTGGGCTGCTCTAAGGACTTTGGCTTCTCTCTAAGGGGAGGGTTTTAGCCAGAAGAGCTGCATGAGGAGATTGTGTGTAGGAAGCAGGCCAGAATCTCTCCAGCAGGCTGGTGCTGAGACCAGGAGGGGAGCATGCAGGAGATGAAGGTTTCCTGACAGGTGGGAGGCGGAACTTGGGAGAAGGAAAGAGCCGACACTGGTCCCAAGATTTTGCCCTAAGCAATGGAGGTTGGGAGCTGCCCTCAGCTACCTTATTTTCTCATTATTCTGGAGGCTGGACGTTCTAGACTGAGAGGTTGGCAGGATTGGCTGCTCTCAAGGCCACTCTCCTTGGCTTGCAGATGGCATGTCTTCTCCCTGTGTCCCCACATGTATCCTCTCCGTGTGTCTGTGTTCTAGTGTCCGATCTTGTAAGGACACCACCAGCCACATTGAGTGAGGCCCACCCTGATGACCTCATTTTAACTTGATTTCCTTTTTAAAGGTCCTATCTTCAAATACAGTCACATTCTGAGGTCCTGGGGGATAAGGATGTCAACATATGAATATATGTCCATAATATAGAGAGATTGGATTAGATCAGATTTCCTTGGGAGATGGCAAAGCTAGAGTCAGAATACAACTGCAGTTAAGAAGGGGACAGATGCTGTCAGCTAACTTCTCACTAGTTAACGATGAGGTCGGCAATAGCCATGGTGAGAGGTACTAGAAACAGAAACCTCCCAGCTGTAAGAAAAGAACAAGGACAGGAAAGGTGGCCAGGCTCCAAAGGGCTGGTTCCCAGAACCGGGATTGCCACAAGAACCAGATTCCCATGTGGCCTATCAGAGCCTCCCGGTCTCCTGCACTTGGCTTCATGCCTCTCTCTAACATGTCTGGCTTTCTCCACCACAGGGCTGACAAGGTCAACTATGGTTCTCCCTGTCTCTCCTTGGCCTTATTGAGTAAAATGCCTCCCCCTCTCCAAACAGTTAAGTCCTGGGCTAGAGGTGGAGGGACCATGAGCTACAAGGGGGACCCCCCAAAACCCAGAATTTATTTGTTAAAAATTGTGTATTTATGCTTACATGTTTAAACTTCAGTCACCTTCAAAGTACTCTCCGTTTGATGCAATATACCTATCGAGATACTTTTTCCACTGCTCAGAACAGTTTTTGAACTCGACCATTTTGATGTTTTTTAGTGTTTCTGCTGTTTACCATGTCCACATGGGCAACACATTTCCCCTTGAGGAATTTTTTCATCTGGGGAAACAAAGGAAATGTTGCTTGGGGTGAGATCAGGTGAATAGGGAGGGTGAGTCACTGGGGTCAAAAACTGAACACTCAGTGTGGTGTGGGCAGGTGTGCTTGTAAATTACCCATTATGAAATGGGCAGATGCACTGAAAGAATCTCCAAATAACAACAACAACAACAACAATAATAATTTCACTGAAGCTGGATGCAGCCTCTCACAACGACGCTAGCTGGTGCACTGATGTGTTCCTAGAACACTGACCTAGTGGGGAAAGCCTGTACTACAAGGGGCCCACCCTTCAAAAAAATAATTGGGGGTTTTGGGGGGTCCCTTTTGTATACATTTGGCCGAAGGGCTCATTCTCAGGTGAACTCCTCGAAGGGAAAGGAGGGGGTGAGGGGAAAGAAGTCAGAGCTGGGAGCTTAAAGAGAGAGAAGGAGCCCCCGGGGAGGTGAGCTGAGCGCTGGGAGGGCTGAGAGGAAGCAAAACCCAGCCCGAATGGCTACAGAAGTGTGAGACTCAGAAACTCGCAAGAGTGAAAGTGAAAGTGCTGCTGACCAGACGGTGTAGACCGTGTGGCAGAACCACAGAGAAACGCATGAGCTCCCAGGGCTTTCAAGGGGCTGACAGAAATCACCGATTTGGGTGCTGCTCCTTTCATGCGCGTAGAATGCTTTGGGCAGCTTCGGGCAACATCATTTTTTTCATAAATAATTAAATATAAGCCGGGCTCGGTGGCTCAGCCTGTCATCCTGCGCCTTTGGGAGGCTGAGGTGAGTG
>NW_007253601.1:126276-134736 GCF_000164805.1 Carlito syrichta | reverse complement strand
TGCACTCCAGTCTGGGCGACAGAGTGAGACTCCAACTCAAAAAAAAAAAAAATTAAATATATATATCATATATATACATATACATATTTATCACTGAAGCTGAATGCAGCCTCTCACAACTATGCTAGCTGGGACACACTGATGCTGATGGGTTCCTGGGACACTTACCTAGTGCAAGGGGCCCGCCCTCCAAAAAATCATTTCACACACACACACACACACACACACACACACACACACACACACAGATAGATGTATGCACACACACTGCAGGGTGTGTGTTTACCAAGTAGCTCAGCTCAAATGCAGAAACCAATCCACAACAGAATGATATGAATCTTCCCAAAGTTGGGGGATATTCAGAAATATTTAAACATTGAAAAACAGCCGACTTTGGTTTTGATGAATGGCATTTAACAAATGAACCTAGTCTTACCCCCCTTCCCTTCTTTGTCTCTGTCACCTACCAAAGTCAAAGGGCCGCACGTGACAAACTCGGTTATGGGGGCTGGTGAGATGCCCCTCTGAGATCTGGGTTTACCTTTCTCTGAAACAGTCATCAACACCCCTCCTGCCTATCCCTCCAGGCTGAAACGGTGTGTGTGGAAGGAAAGAGCAAAGCGCGTCTGTCCCCGGGCCGTTTGTCCCCAGCGAGAGGTGTGTGACATTCTCCAGGGGCCTGCACTACAGCGGCAGCGGTCAGTGTGTGGGGGTTGGTGGATGAGGGTGGGTGGGGTAAGGCCGCCCTGCTGTTGTTCGGCAGGGGCCCCAAGAGGTGCTTCACGCTGGGTGCTGCTGGGGTGGACCGGGCTGGCAGCTGGCCAGACCTGCTGGGGACTTGTCATGTCGCGTGTGATTCAGCCGCAGCTGTGAGGGGTGTGGACAGAGCAGCTCCAGATGTTGAATGCTATGGTGCAGGCAGCTTTTTGCCGACCAGCTTTATGAAACCACCGTCTTCTACGCCGCTCTCTCACTCATTCATTAATTCATATAGATATGTATTCAGGGTCTTCCAGGCTTATCGCTTTGTAGCCTAGACCTTGGTGCCAGAGTCAAGATACCATATTCACAACAAGGGTTAAAAAATTAAACCGGTTGGGCTTGGTGGCTGAGCCTGTCATCTCGTGCCTTTGGAAGGCTGAGGTGAGTGGATGGTCTGAGCCTGCGGGTTCGAGACCCGCCTGGGCAACTTGGCAAGACCTCATTTCTGCAATAAATCAAAAAATTAGCCGGGTGTGGTAGCGCATGCCTGTAGTTCCAGCTACTTGGAAGCCTGAGGCGGAAGGATTGCTGGAGCCCAGCAGGTTGAGGCTGTGGTAGCCACTGCACTCCAGTCTGGGCGACAGTGTGAGACTCAA
Source organism: Carlito syrichta (assembly GCF_000164805.1). NCBI lineage: Eukaryota > Metazoa > Chordata > Mammalia > Primates > Tarsiidae > Carlito > Carlito syrichta. The sequence continues at coordinate 133,378 of NW_007253601.1, read as the reverse complement.
AAAAAAAAAAAAAAAATTAAATCCATTCTTTCATTTGACAAATAAAGTGAATTTTATCACCCCCCGCCTTAAATCTATTTGGTTATTTTTCATTTCTTTGTCCCTACAAGGTAAAATGTGGTAAATCTGCAATCCTATGAGAAAAGTCCTAGACATCTGACCCCTCCCTCTTGTAGATAACGCCAGGTTACTCACTCCCAGTTTAGCACAGGGGATCTTGAGTTGAAGCGGCTGAAGAATGTCACACGCCTATCGCTGGGGACAGATGGCCCAGGGACAGACGCGATTTGCTCTTTCCTTCCACACACACCGTTTCAGGGGAGCCCCAGCTATGCAGGCTGGCGAGGGAGGCGGGACAAGTAATGACGTCTACTTCAGAGAAAAGTAAACTCAGATCCTGTTTGGGGTGGGAAGTTCTGGCTGTAAGCCCACTTAGAAGCACCTCACCTTTTTCATGGACCTGGAAACCTGCATGATGATTTATCATACATTTTGTCGTTCTTGGCGTTTCAAAATTGTTCAGACATCCTCTCTGCACTTTGTTCACCACACTGCAAATTCCACCTTTTCCATGTAAATATCCAACTGCTCTTGCTGCTAGGGACATGGGCTCTGCCACCTGGCTGCACGTTTCTGAAGCTTCTATTGGGAAGCCAGGTGACCAACCACCTTGGTCTGCCCAGCACTGAGGGGGTCCTAAGATGGGAGACTTTCAGTGCTAAAATTGACCAAGTCCTGGGTTACCCGAACTGAGGTGGTCTGCTCATTTCAAAATGACAAATAAAGGTGGTCACTCTATTTGAAGCCACCTATACGAGGCTGCATGCCAGGCCTGGGGCATCCGTTTTGCTGGGCAGAGGCAGCTCCAGTTGATGGCTGGAACAGTACCCATTGCATACCAATTCTGCAGAGGAGTGCTAGGACCTGTCCCTGTAAATGCAGCCTTCGGCCCCCTTCCAGCTGTGCTCTGAGCTTCTGAATATTCTTCCTTTAAACTAGCTAGAGGGGCTCTGCTGATTGACAAAACAGGTGGGCTTCAGGGGTAGTTGGTCAGTGGGTTAGAGCCTCAGTGATGTCTTCGAAGACTTTCTATCTCTCCAACTGGCTGTCTAGTTCAGGTGGCACCCCTTGTTTTTACTTGATGCCAGCCATGTACAGCGAGGACTACAGACTGTTCTCTCTGATATCCAGTGGGAGAGAAGGTTTCTGCTTCATAACTCCAAAAAGACTCCAGAAATTTACCCTGATTCGCTCATGCTTGTTTCAAATGTAAGTTTTATTATTATTCAGGTATAGTGAGGTCAACAGGTCATGAGATGACCGTCATTGAAAAGACAGTTTGCCGGGCTCGGTGACTCAGCCTGTAATCCCGCGCCTTTGGGAGGCTGAGGTGAGTGGATTGCCTGAGCCCGCGGGTTCGAGACCCACCTGGGTAACTTGGCGAGACCTCATCTCTACAATAAATCAAAAAATCAGCCGGACATGGTAGCGCATGCCTGTAATTCCGGCTACTTGGACGGCAGAGGCGGAAGGATCGCCGGAGCCCGGCGGGTCGAGGCTGCAGTGGCCGGGAGTGGCCACTGCACTCCAGTCTGGGCAACAGAGTGAGATGCCAACTCAAAAAAAAAGAAAAAAAAAGAAGAGACAGCTTGTTACTCACAGTTCCCAAGACAAGGAGGCACTCCGTGCCACAGGAGGGGGAGCACAGGGCAGCACCAGGAGAGGTCTTAAGGTGGAGGGAGTGAGACGAAAGCTGGAACAAGAGCCTCACAGTGGTCTCCGGGAAAGGTGAGGCACGGCGGGTGAAACAGGCTTAGGACTGGCTAGTCTGAATGTCAATGGGCTCTGAGGCACAGGGGATGGTACTAGTGGCTCACACCTGGTCCTGGGATGATTTGGGCACAGAGTTATGGCCTCCTGGAGTGTGAGAGCCAGATAGCGGAGGGGGTTCAGAGTATGAGCACTGACTTTGTTAGTCTGCATGTGGAAGACATGCTCCTGGGTGAGCCCTTTGCTGTCTCTGAGAACTGGCCAGCCCTGGACAGGACAATCTCTTCCCAGTCAGCAAGGACCAAGATGTCAGAGCATCATGAATACAGAAAATAAGAAAATAAAGTCAATTCAACCCTGCCACCAAAATGAGGATATGGTCAGAGAAATGGCTAGTACTATTGGCTTAAGGCGACCAAGCACTTTCCAAAGCACATGGCCTTTCTGAGCAAGAGATAGATACTAGAATTAAAATCAGTTTTCTGTCAAGCAGTGGAAAGGTGGGAGAGACAGACACTAGGAAGGGCACCACAAATGTCCTGAAACACAGCTCTTGCCATTGCAACCATAAAACCTCAAGGTTCAGCTCGAATGTGACCTCTAGTATGAAGCCTCCCGTACACCCAGCCGTAGGGACCTCTTCACTAAGTTCTGCTCCATCAGTGAGGACAGCAGGCTCACCTGGATCACACATCGTGTCACGGGTAGTGGCTCTTCCATCCGTCTCACCTACTGTCCTGTACTTACAGAAGGCCAGGCCCCACCCCGGACACCCGTGAGCCTCTCCAGAAGACCACACTGCATCAATCTTGCACTCAGCAACATGGAGAGTCAATGTAAACTGTGGCTACTCAGTGACCAGCTCCTCAACTTCCCCGATTTCCTCACCTCCTGGGTGTCCACAGCCTGACTTAAGACCTCTGTTCTGGCAGAAACTGGGCCACAGGAACACGGACATCCACGTCTCTCCTCCTTCACCTCCTCTCCTCATCTTCTTTTCTTCCTCCTCCTCCTCCTGTGTCAGTTGCACAATGGCAAGGACCCAGGCTTCCAAGTTTCTCCAAAGAATCTTCAACCTCTTGTCCACGGCTACAGTTTGGATATTTGTCCCCACAGATGTTGACATGTGATCCCCAGTGTTGGAGGCGGGGCTTGACGGGAAGTGTTTTGGTCATGGGGGCAGATTTCTCACGAACGGCACGGTGCTGTCCTCATAGTAAGGAACGAGTTCTGGCTTGGTTAGCTCTCCAATGAACTGGCTGTTGAAAGGACCCTGGCGCCTTCCCTCTCTCACTTGTTTCCTCTCTTGCATGTGATCTGCGCACACGGACTCCCCTTCACCTTCTGCCATGAGCTGAAGCAGCCTGAGCTCAGATGCCCAGTCTTCTCGCCAGAATAATAAATTAGTTAATCAAATGAAAGCCACATAAGCCTTTTTTCTGTACCAAGTACCCACCTCAGATATTCCTTTGGTGCAACACTAAGTGCTCTAAGACACCAATGCTTCTGCCACTCTTCTGTCCTTAGAGGTCCGCCCCCACGGAGCAGCTCCAGTCCCAGGAGGCAGGCCCCCTCACCTGCATGTCAAAGATGGAGTGAGGCTGGGCAGGAGAGTGGCTGAAACCTGCTTTTGATGTAGAAAGAGGTTCTCCACTCAGATCAACTGAAGAAGCCATTTGAAGTAGAAGTGGTAGCTCATTGTTTAAAACCTTCTTCTCACGTTCTTTCATGCAGGAATGAGAACTTAGCAGAGAAGTTTTTTCTTTAATCAAAGAGAGCTCAGTTAAAGGGCTGAAAGAGAAAACTTGTCATTTTGAAATGAACAGGCCAGTTGTCTCAAAGGAAATTATTAGCATATTTCAAGAGCAGCATTGTTAAAGCAGACTTGAGAGTGATGAAATGCTGCAAGTTAAACAGAGGAGATCAATCAGATCCTGGCACAGAGGGCTGCAACTCAGAGACATTGGCAGCGGGCGTTTTCCTTGATGGTTTCTCAGTTTTAGATGCAGCTGACATGATTACAGGAGGCCGGGGTAATTCCTCTTCACCTGAGGAATGGAGGTAGAAGTCCAGAGGGGAGGGGCGCCCACAGTCTCTCTCATCTAATCCTCATATCCCGGTGAAAAAGCAACACCGGGAAACAGGGAAGACAACTTTTCCCAAGAGTATTCAATGGAGCACACATATCGCGAGATGCTCTGTATTCAAATAAGTTTGGGAAATGTTTCCGACTCTAAATCCTCTTGCAGGTAAATTACAGACATTAGCATATTAAAAGCCCTGAGAAGTCCTGCAACACAATAACCTGTTTAACTGCCTCTAACCCTGATTCTCAAACATATTTGGCCAGACAATTTTTTTTTAGTGGGGTGTCTCACGCTATTGTAGCCCAGGATGGAGTGCAGTGGCATGATCTCTCGGCTCACCACAGCCTTCACCTCCTGGGCTCAGCTGATCCTTCCTCTTCAGCCTCCCAAGTAGCTGGGACCACAGGCACACACTACACCGGGCTAATTTATTTTATTTATTTAATTTATTTTTTTTACAGAGATGAGGTCTCATCATGTTGCTGGTCAGACAGTTTTTTGTAATCCAGGCTGGCCAGACAGTTTTCTGTAATCCATAAAACATCCTGTGGAACTAGTATTTTCTAATGTCTAATTTGAGAAATATCGCCTTGACCCCCTTCCAGTCTTCGGTTTGGCCACCAGTTTTGGACTCAGATTTTCCAAGACAAGCACTACAAAGTTTGAGGTAGGCCTTTCCTGTTTTCATGTGTCCCTGCTATCCACACTCTAAGAGTAGTGCGGGAAGCAGCAGAGGACCCCAAATGCTAGGCAGCCACACTGGAGTTAGGGGAGGACACAGACGCCACGAGTCAGGCCCAGTATCGAGAGAAAAGGCTGGCGGTATCTAAGTGAGTTGTCAGAACAAGGCCACAGACTATCAGTGTGGGTTCAGAGGGCATCAGAACCCACTGATAGAAGTGATAGTGGCTGGCAGGAACATGAAGAGGGTAAGGCCTGGCCGGTCTTGTCGATGGACAGCCCTTAGTGGGAACACAGCAACAGCTGTGTTGGGCCCCAGAAACTCAGGTCACCTCGGGCAACCGGGATAGTTGTCCCTGGCACTAGATTCTATGCCGCCAGTAAGAGGAAGTTCTCCTAATACACAGTGTGTCCTGTCCTTCCTTGGCTCAGGGATTAGCAGTGCAGAACAGATAGCTATCAGGTGTCACTGCAGACACCTGGTTGGGACTGGGACCATCTGGAGGGACACCTGTACTGACTTATAAAAAGCAGTAAATTAAGAGGCCAGGACTCCGCCTGCCAGGCAAAACCACTCTTAGTTGTTAATGCCAACAGGGAAGTTGGAAGTCAAGCCAAGAGAGTCAAGGACACCATGACGGCTATGTTCAGGTGTGTGAGTAATACAGTGTGCCAGGGTGGCTGCTCAAAGGGGTGGGCCAGGGCTAAAATCTAACCTACGTTCCACCTGCCAGGTGGGAAGCCCTCATGTGGGACTATGCATACCTATGAAAGGGGGCCTTTTACTAACTTATGCGAAGACTGACAGAGGCCCAGATGGGCAGGATGCCAACCTTAGCTTGTGACGAGAAAGAAGGGGGCCCTGGCTGGGGTCTTCCAGCACTTTCATCATGTAAAATTTGGGCAACACCTAGGTGATAAACTGAGATCGCAGGCAAATCCAAAACGTCACGCTGGCGAGGACTGGCAGACACACAAGACACAGAGACAAGGGCTCATGTGTGGTCAGCCCAGGTGAAGTCAACCGGCCTGTTCTAACAGTGCCTCTTTGAAAGCGCCAAGTCCCTACCCCTGGGTACTCTTTCACAAGGGCTGAAGGCGTGGTTCTGACCTAAGCGTCTGACCATGTATGAACTCTTCTCTATTTTTAATAGGGTAACGGGAGCCAAGCACCCAAGGAAGGCTTCCCGGCCAGACCAAGGAATGGGGCTGGCAACGTAGCACCGTGCACTCATGGTGTTTAAAAGCAGCCTAGAGGAATGACCTTTCAGTGGTGTTCATATAAGTATGAACCTTGGGTTTGTTGAGCATTATCTCATGGGCAAGAGAATCATTTCTGACAGTGTTTACACTGCCGTCCAAACTACCTATTTCTTTGGTTGGCATTATTACAATTAGACGGCCTACAATATGGATCCTCTAATCTGGTCACCAGTATTTTTTCCCCCCAATCAGCTCTACTTTGCACTCCCTGCCTCCACCAGCTGCTCTTTAAACCTTCGCCGTTTTTTTATGCCACGTACCATTTTTACAGGATGACTGAATCTCCCACAAAACAGAGAAAATAAATGTCACCAGAAGTGAGTTTCTTGAAGCTTTCTACCAAGTATCACACACTTTAGTTCTAATGGCATTTATTCTTCGCTTGTTCTCTCCTGTCTGCAGAAGGAAATATCTTTTACAACCAAAAGAAAAAGATGCCCTTGATTCTGTCTGACCTTCAAGCTACATCTCTCTTGCGCTCTCTCCCTCTCTCTATCATAAGACTTGTTACAAGAGCATCATAGAATTCCACTTTGCCCGTGATGGACTACAGGGACTAGAATGACCCTTTCACTTTACCCAGCTAGAAAACTGAACAAGTTTATAAGAAACCACAGTACAAGACTGAGATTGCTGAGAGAGGGAAACAAACAAGACCTGCAAAGGCCCCAGACTAGCTCCTGAAGGCTTTTGAGGGTGTAGTGTAGAAAAGGGCTCCCAAACTGCTCAGGGGAAAGTTTAGAACTGGGGGAGAGAAAGATAGGATGGCTAGAACTTGTGGAGGAGAATACTGAAAGAAAAAGACAATAAAAAGCTGCACAGAGAAGAGCTCTAGAAATCTGTGGAAGAAACTACTCAAGTTTTTAGATGAATCCTGATCTCTCCGTGTTTGAGAGGAAACTACCTGAATCTGGAGAAAGCACCCTGAAAATCAGTAGTCTAAACATTCCTAGTGCTCACATATAGATAGGAATAATTTGGTTTCCACGAGCCAAAATGATTGTCTTTTAATACATAGGACACAGGTAGAATCCTCAGGAAAAATATCACCTCAGTAGAAGGGATAAGTTAGTTCTTGACTAAAGGCTGCTCTAGACATGCCCCAGTAAGCTTAACAGAAAGCTTTGAAAGGAGCAAACTGATTCCAGGTAGTTCCAAGTACCTTAATTGCCACCAGAACTAAGTCCAACACTTTTTAAAGAAACACCAGCCGGGCTCGGTGGTTCAGCCTGTAATCCCGTGACTTTGGGAGGCTGAGGTGAGTGGATTGCCTGAGCCCGTGGGGTCGAGACCCGCCTGGG
>NW_007253601.1:87911-124884 GCF_000164805.1 Carlito syrichta | reverse complement strand
TTCCCAATCCCCACAAAGAGCTCACAATGGAGGTCAGAAAGTAGTCTAGTCAACCTGACCACAGGAAAAGCTCTGCAACAGAAAGTCACTTTGAGTTCTGAGCACTGCCCAGCAAGAGTGGTGGAGCAGGAATAAATGCCCCCTCTCTCCCTGTGTGAAGTATTTTGAATGGTAGAAAAGGTCCTAGGGCAGCTAGACTGATTCTAACTACAAAACAATAAACTAAAAAATAATAATAAAAAGAGAAAAGTTGCTCCTACCAGATGAAGAAGAACCAGCAGAAAAACACTGACAATCCTTGAAGTCTTAAAGAAGCATCAACTATAAAAGCATCTCCCAGGCTCCAAACAATGGAATCCATCCAGAATGACTCATCCCTGATGGAAGACAAAGAATTCAGACAACAGGTGGCAAAAATGGTTAAGGAAAACCATGAGAAGTTGAAAGCAAAGTTCACCCAGGTAACAAAAGCCATGCCAGAAGAATCTGAAATCCTGGAAATGAAGAATTCCTTCCTGGAATTTCAAAGCACAATAACAGGTCTAGGGAACAGAATCAACTAGGCAGAGGAAAGAATTTCAGAGCCTGAAGATCAAAAAATTGAACTGACCCAGTTTGACAAAAACAAGGAAAAAAGAGTCAAAAAGAATGGGCAAAGCCTCCAAGAGGCATAGTGCTACATTGAGAAACCAAATCTACATATGACTGGCATCCTTGAAACAGAAGGGGAAACTGAGGACACCCTGGAACAAACCTTCCATGAGCTCAAAGAAAATTTCCCATGTCTTACTAGAAAGGGGACCATCCAAACACCAGAGATTCAGAGAACCCTTGTAAGGGGTTACATAAGAAGACCATCCCCAAGACACATAGTATTCCATCTCCACAAGGTAAGCATGAAAGAGAAAACCCTAAAGGCAGCTAGAGAGACGGGTCAGACTACCTGCTGGGGAAGACCCAGCAGAATTGCAGCAGAAACCCTATAAGACAGTAGGGACTGGAGTCTCATCTTTAACGTTCTCAAAGATAAACAATTCCAGTCAAGAATTCCCTATTCTGCCAAACTAAACTCCATCAGTAATAGAGACTTAAAATCCTTCCCAGACATCCAATTTCTAAACATGCCATCTCCAGACCAACCCACAGGAGATATTTAAGAAAATTTTGAGCACAAAAATGAAAGAGCGGTTCTACCCATTGCAAAAGCACAGGCAAGCACAGAGTTAACAGAGCATACAGACCATCCACACAATCTACAAAAAATTTTTAAAATAGGAGGCAAAGCAACCTCTTAAAAGCCTTGTGACAAGGATAAAACCTCACATTATCAATAATTGACTTCAACATGAATGCACTGAATACAACATTAAAAAGGCACAGAGTAGCAAACTGGATAAAGAAATATCATCCAACCTCCCAGAACCCCATCTCATGGCAAAGGGCTCTCACAGGCTCAAGGTTAAGGACTGGAAAATGATCTTCCAGGAAAACAGAAAACAAAAAAGAGCAGGGGTAGCTACTTTTATAAATACTTCAAACAAATACAAGTTTAAAAAGTATACAAGAGGACACTACATAATGATAAAAGGCTTAATCAACCAGGAAGAAATATCCATCTTAAATATATATGCATTCAACACAGGATCACCTGGATTTATCAAACAATTGCTACACAAACTAAGAGAGGACATAGACACCTGTACAATCACAGTTGGAGAATTCAGTACCCTGTTAACAGCCCTAGACAGATCATCAAGGCAAAAAAACTAAGAAGGAGATCTGGAACCTTAACTCAACACTCGACCAATTAGACCTAATAAACATCTACAGTCACTCTACCCAACAACCACAGAGTATACTTTCTGCTCATTAGCACATGGAACATACTCCAAGATTGGTCACATTCTCGGGCATAAATCAAGAGTGCACAATTTCAAAAGGTTGAAATAATACCAAGGGGAATAAAAATAATTATCACTGCCAACAAAAAACCCTCAAAACACACAAAGACACGAAAACTAAACAACATGTAGCTGAATGATTTTTTTTTTGTCAACCCAGAAATCAAGACAGAAATAAAAAGATTCCTGGAGACAAATGAAAACAAAGACACAACATATCAAAACCTGTGGGATACCATGAAATCAGTGTTGTCAGGAAAATTCATAGCATTACATCCATGTGTCAAGAAAGTAGAGGGATCACAAGTAAATAGCATAATGTCACACCTAAGTGAGTTAGAAAGGCAAGAATGATTAAATCTCAGTTTCAGTAGAGAAATCCAGATTACTAAGATAAAGTCACAATTGCAGGCATAAGAAGAGAAAAATATCATAGAAAGGATCAACAAGAGGAAAGCCTGGTTCTTTGAGAGGATAAATAAGATTGACAGACCACTAGCCAGATGGATTTTTAAAAAAGAGAGATAAAGTCCAAATAAACACAATTAGAAATGAAAAAGGTGATGTAACAAGTGACCCAGAAGAAAATCAAAAGATTATCAGGGATTACTATGAACATCTGTATGCAAATAAACTAGAAAATCTAGAGGAAATGGAGGATTCCCTGGCATCACACAACCTCCCAAGGTTGAAACAAGAAGAAATTGAAACCCTAAACAGACCAATAACAATCCAGGAAATCGACTCAGTTATAAGAAACTTCTCTGCCAAAAAAGCCCTGCACCAGATGGTTTCTCAGCTGAATTCTACAAGGCATACAAGGAAGAGCTGATACCAATCTTATTGAAAGTATTCCAGGCAATTGAGAAGGAAGGAATTCTCCCTAGCTCATTTTCTGAAGCTAATATCTTCCTAATACCCCAAACTGGCAAAGATTCAACAAGAAAGGGAATTACAGGCCAATTTCCCAGATGAACATAAATGCAAAAATTCTTAACAAGATTCCAGCAAATTGATCCATCAACACATTTCAAGGATTATCCACCACAACCAGGCAGGCTTCATTCCTGGGATGCAGGACTGGTTCAGCATTTGCAAAACCATATATGTAATTCAGCACATTAACAAGTATAAAACCAAGAAACACATGACTAACTCATTAGATGCAGAAAAAACATTTGATAAAATCCAGCATCCCTTCTTGATAAAAACCCTTGAATACCCAGACATCAAAGGAACATTCCTCAAAACAATAACAGCACCCTCACCCAATAACTGGAACAAGACAAGGAAGCCCACTCCCATCCCTCCTATTCAACATAGTGTTGGAAGTTCTAGGCAGAGCACTCAGGCAGGAGAAGGAAATCAGGGATATCTAAATAGAAAAAAAAAAAAAAAGAAAGAAAGTTATCCCTCTTTGTGGAAGATATGATTCTATATGTAGAAAACCCTAGAGAGTCTGTCAAAACTTCCTCATACTGATAAATGCCTTTGGTAAAGTCTTGGGATACAAAATCAATGTGCAAAAGACAGTTGCATTTCTATACACCGACAGCAAGCAGGCTGAGAAACAAATAAAAACACAACTCCATTCACAGTAGCCACAAAAAAAAAAAAAATATATATATATAGATAGATTGCCATCCTCCTAACCAAAGACATGAAAGAACTTTACAATGATAACTGCAAAACACTGATCAAAGAAGTCAAGGATGATACAAACAAATGGCAAAACATGCCATACTCATGGATTGGAAGGACCAATATTGTCAAGATGTTCATTCTAACCAAGGCAATCTACAGACTCAATACAATCCCTATCAAATTGCCAACATCTATTTTTCACAGACCTAGAAGAATACAGAATTTCATATGTTAGCAAAAAAAAAAAAAAAAAAAAAAAAAAAAAAAAAGAGCTCAAATAGCCAGAGCAATCCTCAGCAAAAGGATTAAAGCTGAATGGAGCAAGACGGAGAAGGTGGAAATAAAAACACGATCCCTCAACCAACTTATATTTGACAAAGCCATTAATAACAAACATGGGGAAAGGTGACCATATTTAGCAAATTGTGCTAGGAAAACTGGCTACCACATGCAGAAGAATGAAACTGGACCCCTATATATCACCATATACAAAAATTAACTCAAAATGGATCATGGACTTAAATGTAAAACCTCAAACTATAAGAATCCTAGAAGAAAATGTAAAAAAAACACCCTTCCTGACATTGCAGTAGACAATGAATTCATGACCAAATCCCCAAAAGCAAATACTACAAAAGCTAAGATAGACAGGTGGGACCTCCTCAAACTGAAAAGTTTTTGCACAGCAAAAGAAACCCTCAAGAGAGTAAAGAGACAACTCATGGCACGGGAAAAAAATATTTGCAAACTATTCATTTGACAAAAGCCTAACATCCAGGATTTACAAGGAATTCAAACAAATTGAAAGGAAAAAACGACCCCATTAAAAAGTGGGTAAAGGACATGAACAGACACTTCTCAAAAAAATGACATACAAGCAGCAAACAGACACGTGAAAAGTGCTCAGCCTCACTAATCATCAGAGAAAAGCAAATCAAAACTACCATGAGATACCACCTAACACCAGTAAAGATGGCTATCAATGATAAGTCAAAAAACACTGTTGATGGGAATGTAAGCTAGTTCAACCTCTATGGAAAGCAGTGTGGCAATTTCTCAGAAAACAAATAATTGAGCTTCCATACAATCCAGCAATCCCCCTCATGGGAGTATACCCAGAGGAACATCAATTGTGCTACCAAAAACACATCTGCACAGGTATGTTTATTCAGCATTAGACACAGTAACAAAAACATAGAACCAATCTATATGCCCATTGAAAGTGGACTGGATAAAGAAATTGTGGTACATATACATGCTGGAATACTATGCAGCCATGAAGAAGAAAAACCCATGGACTTTGCAGCAAGTTGGATGCAGCTGGAGACCATCATGTTAAATGAGCTATCACAGAAACAAAGACCTGAATATCACGTGTTCTCACTCACAAGCAGGCCCTGAACGTTGGTCACACTAGCATAAGGGTGGGATCAGCAGACACTGAACACAGCTCGAGGAGGGAGGGAGTAGGAGGAGGTCCATGGCTGCACACTGGGTACCTGGTCCACTCTCAGGGGGCAACTAGAAACTCAAACTTCTCCTACATGCAGTCTGCGTATGTAGCAAATCCCCACTTGTATTCTGTCATTCTAAAATTTAAAAAGATTTTTTAAATTACATGAGATAAATAAATGATAATAAATAAATAATAATAAAGAGACCAAATAATCAGGAAGGCATCAAAATGCCAAATGTGTATTAACCTTAGCCCAGTTTCAAAATAAAGTAAAATGGATAGCACTGAAAGAAGAAATAAACAAGTCCACACTGACAGTTGGCGTTGACGTTACATCTCTCTCTCAATAACTGATAAAACAAGAAAAAAATAAAATTAGTAAAAATATGGATTTGAACAGCACTGTTAGCCGACTTGTCATTTATATAGCACTCCATCTCAGAATAGCACAATATACATTATTTTCAATGCATATAAATCATTTACCAAAAAAGACCATATTCTGGATCATAGTGTAAGTCCCAATGAATGTAAAATAATTTAAGTCATACAAAGTATATTCTCTGACCACAAAGGAAATCATGTATAGAAAGATATTTGGAAAATCTTCCCAAATATTTGGAAATTAAACAATATACTTCTAAATAACCCATGGGTCAAATAAGAAATGACAAAGAAAATTAGAAAATATTTAAACTGGCCAGGTGCGGTGACTCAAGCCTGTAATCCCAAGACTTTGGGTGACCAAGGCAAGAGGATTGCCTGAGACCGTGGGTTCAAGACCAGCCTGGGCAACATGGTGAGACCTTGTTTTTGCAATAAATGAAAAAATTAGCTGGGTGTGGTAGTGCGTGCCTGTAGTTCTGGCTACTTGGAAGGCTGAGGCAGAAGGATCGCTGGAGCCCAGCAGATCGACACTGGGGTGGCCATGAGTGTGCCACTGCACTCCTGCCTGGGCAACAGAGTAAGACTTCAATTAAAAAAAAAAAAAGAGTAATTAGAGAAGACATTGAAAAAAAAAATATATATATATAATCTTTAGGACAAATGAAAATATACATTAATATATACAATAAAACAAAGAAGAAAAAGAATTTTGGTGGAGGGGAATGAAAACATAATGCGTAAAAATTTGTTGACTGCAGCTAAAACAGGACTTAGAAGGAGATCTATAGCATTATATGCTTATGCAGGTAGATAACTCTAAAATAAGTTAACGAGGTTTCTGCCATAGTACACTAAAAAAGAAGAAGAAATTAAGACTAAGTTAATCAGAAGAAAGAAAATAGTAAATATTTTTAAAATAAATGAAATAGAAAACATAGCTACATTAAAGAACAATTTATACCAATTATAAATTAATATAATTATACCAAACCTGAGTTTTTCAGAAGAAAAGCAAAATATATAAGACTTCTCTTGGTCAGACAAATAAGACATAAAAGGTGAAAAGATAAGGAAAATAATTAAAAATAGAGAAGACACAAATTATTAATATTAAGAATAAGAGACCATTGTTCTGTTAAGCACTGACCAGGCCTTATGTTCTTCAAGCTATGGCCGCCATGCTTTCTTAGCTTTGGTCTCCTCCCCTACCTTGGGGAGATGAATCTCTTCTCTTCTCTCTCTCTCTAATTTACTTTCTAAATAAACTATATTTTCCAATCTAAAAAAAAAAAGAGAGGCCACTACTCTCCAAATTCTATAAATATTAAGATGACATAAGGAATAATATGAAAATTTTGTATCAATAAATTCAACAAGTGAAATAAAATGGACAAATGCCTTGAAAGGCACAAACTTCCCTTAAGAAAAAATGTTATTGACAGCCCTATATTTATTAGAGATGACCTCTATTGACTGATTTCTTTTCTGGGCTCTGAAAGCTATTTTAAATATGTTCAACTAAACAAAACCATATTTAAAAAACTTTTTAAAAGTAAGACAATAATAAAGCCTTAATAAAGAGAAAATATCAATAAAGATAGAAATTATTAACTAAAGAACATATATAAATTATGATGTTGGGCAGTATAATAACTAAAATGCAACATTTATTAAAGAGGTTCACTAGCATGTCAGAACAGGCAAAAGAATAACAAAACTTGAAAATAGACTTACCGAGAATATCCATTCTGAGAAACAGAAAAGAAAAAGAATGAATATAAATAAACAGACCTTTAGAGACCTGGAGGATACCAGCAAACTTACCAGCATACTCATGCTGGGAGTCACACAAGGAGAGGAGAGAGAAAAATGGGCAGAAAGAATATTTGAAGAAATAATGGCTGAACACATCCCAAATTTCATTAAAAACATTAATCTATACGTCCAAGAAGCTTAACATACCCCAAATAGGATACACACAAAGAGATCCACACCTAGACATCTCATAATCAGACACTTGAAAGTCAAACAAAAAGAATCTTGAAAGCAGCAAAAAGTAAGCAAACTATAAGGCACCAAAAACAAAAACAAAAATAAAAACGACTCAATAAGATTAACAGTTGACTTTTCATCGCAAACACTGTGAAGGCCAGAAGCAGTAGGATAACATATTCAAAGTACTGGGGGGAAAACTGTCAATCAATAATTCTATATCCAGTAGGGGAAAAAACTTTAATAAAGAAGTCTATATACAGCAGGGAAAAACAAACAAGCAAACCCATCCAATCAAGAATTCTATATTCCGGAAAACATTTCTTCAAAAATGAAAGATAAATTAAGATGTTCCCAGATAAAAATTGAGATTTTAGTCTCACTCTGTCGCCCAGACTGGAGTGCAGTGGCCGCTCCCGGCCACCGCAGCCTCGACCTGCTGGGCTCCAACGATTCTTCCGCCTCAGCCTTCCAAGTCGCTGGAACTACAGGCGCGCGCTACCACACCCTGCTAATTTTTGATTTATTGTAGAGATAAGGTCTGTGCCAAGTTGCCCAGGCGGGTCTTGAACCCGCGGGCTCAGGCAATCCACTCACCTCAGCCTCCCAAAGGCGCGGGATTACAGGCTGAACCACCAAGCCTGGCTAAAATTGAGATTTTAAAAAAATTATATCTGTCTTACAAGAGATGCAAAAGGTAGTTCTTTACGCTGAAATGCAAGAGCACTAGATGGTATCTTGAATCCAAATGATAAATCAGGAAGAAACACCAGTAAATAAAGAATGCCAGTAAAGATAACTTCACAGGTAAATAGAAAAGAAAATATATGTGTACTTTTGTTCCTAACTCTTTCTTTTTCCTCTTAACTGATGTAAAGAGCAATTGCATAAATCAATAACTAGACCAAAATGGAGAGTCCAGAAAGAGACCTTATGTATATGGCCAATTGATTGTTGGCAGAGATGCCAAGATAAATCAATGAGGGAATGGATAGTCTGCTGAACAACTAGAAAACTATATTTTAAAAATGCACCTTAGACCATATGCAAAAATTAACTCAAATTGAATCACGAAACTAAAATTAAGGTCTAAAACCATAGGATAAACCTCTAGAGTTAAAAAATAGAAATAAATCGTGACCTATGTTGAGTACAAGTTTATTTGATGGGACACAAAGAGCAAGAATCTTAAAAAATAAATTGGTAAATTGTACATCATCAAAATGAAAGCTATTTTCCTTTAAAAAATGCTGGTAAGATAAGGTAAGCCACAACCTGGGAAAAATTTTTGTACAACATATGCCTGATAAGATATTTGAATTCAAATGATATGAAAAACATTTTTTGGTGTTAAAAATGTATACAACATAAAATTTACCAATTTAACTATTTTTAGGTGCACGGTTCTGTGGCATTAAGTAAAACTCACCCTTCTGGGTCATTTTTCCAAACAGGTAAACCTCCCTTTGCTGTTCATTCTCTTGAAGCTTCTAGGGTGCTTTTTAAACCCAGGAAACTACCTTATAAAGCAAGTCTGCCTGACACCCTACATGATTCAAAGGAGCATGCTGCCAGGAATTTAAAAAAATAAAATCACAGTCTACACTAAAATGGATTTAATGGTCACAGTGGTATGCATAAAATACCTCTCCTCAGTTCCTTAGGCACAGACTTCAATAATTTAATGTTTTTTTCTGCTGCAACACTGATATTTTCTGGAACAGAGAGAGAGTCGGCGGTAAGCTAAAGCCTCCATCTCCCTCTGTTTTCATGGCTGCAGGATGAATGCCTTTTCTGCCACTCTTAATGATGGTGGCTGTGGAAGTCTCTTCATACCAGCATTCTGTTTTGGGATGCCTACCTCTGCCGCCTAGCCGGGATGAAAGTCCCAGTTTTTAAAAAATGTAGCAAAGAATAAAAGATTTCAGCATTTCCAGTTGGTCTCACTTAATTATTTTAAATTCTGAATCCTAATTCTAAAAATGGAAACAACTAACATACAATAATAAACAAACAAAACATCTATTAATCTGCCGTATTGACCAGATATATGTTTCAGAAGCACAATCCTTTTGGTGGGTTTATTGTTGTCACTAAAATTTTCTAATTAAAGCTCTATATCTAAGAGTTAAAAACCTATTGTAAATTTTTAAAGCACTTTTTTATATAGACAGTAATACATATGTACTCTAAAAATTTGGAAAATAGAGACTATCTGAAGAAGGAAACTAAAATTACTCAAAATTCTACTGAAATTAACAGTTAAATAACTGTTAACATTTTTAATAGCTTTTCAGCATTTTATGCACATGTTCACAGACTCATGTACATTTATAAGGACATACTACATATACTTTTTTATATGCTGCTTCTTTTTCTATTATTAATAATTCACTATGAGCATTGAGTCATCATATTGTCTTCTAAAATAATATTTTAACGTCTTTTATAGCATTCTAGCATATGCCTTGCAGCATTAACGCAGATTCTATTTTTTAAAACGCAGTTGTTTCTATTTATTTGCTTTTAAATAACCATATCCTCATATATTTCTCTTCCGTACATGACTATTTTCATAGGATGAATTCCTAGGTGATATACCTGAGACGATGCCCTAAGACTTTGACATTCCAGAGAATGTCTTAGACATTCCAGTGAAGAACATGTCCCTTCAAAAAACTCCTCTCAGATGGTTCTTTTTATAATTTATCTGCAATCCTGTTACTTGCTGCAGGTCTTTAAGAGCATCTGCTGAATCAGATATTTCTTTTTTCACCTAACATTCCAACACCTTTCTTCCGCTAATATACCAGGTGCTTGAGCACTTCTCACAGTGTTCCAAGGTGGATCGTGTTTTCATTTGATAAATATGGAAGCTGATATTGACAGAGGTTCCATAACTTGCCCAAGATCCCAAGGTCACATCACTAATAAGTGAGTGAGTCTCACCAATGCTCTATCCAGCTGCAACAGGAGAAAGGCAGCCTAGTGTCTTGACTTAGATCACACATGCATGAGCCAGCCTGCCTGGATTTGAGTCCAAGCCTCGCATCTAGCCTTGTGACCTCATGGAAGTCAGCGTCCTTGTCTGTATTTATCTCTTCCTCTGTAAAAGGTGCATAATGATAGTGTCCACCTCATGGGTTATGTGAGGATTAAGGTAGCTAATATTCACAAAGTGCTCAGACCTGTGCCTGACACATTGGACGTATTAATTACCTCCACCACCACCATCGTTTTGTTGTCGTTGTTATAGTGATGGCTGTAGTTCACTGCAGTAAAAGGTTACAGATTAATATCAGCAAGACACATAGGATGGAGCCCAGGAGAAACCAAGCACAAGCACGTAACTCTCCCAGCAATGATGCGTGAAAACACATTATCATCAATATTGTTGTTATTGTTATTATCACACTCCAGGCCAACCAGCCTTACAGGACATTTTCCAAGCACAACTTGGTTTCTCAATTTATGTCTTTGCTCACACTATTTTCTACCCATGGCATGCTTGTCCCCTCTCTTATGTAACTGACTTTATGGCTGATATTTCTTGATGGGGCTGGTGAAGTAAATCCTACTATCCTTCCAGAGCCACTCCCTTCTCATCATCTCGTGACCCCTCCCTTTCTCTTCTCCACTTGTAGTTCTTTCATGTTTTTCATCCTGTCTTGTTCTGAAGTCTTTTGTGTATTTGATTACTTTCTTACTAAACCCAAAGCTCACTGAGGGCTGAGACTGTCCTGGTAACTGTCACAGGTTAGAGATTGTTGTAAGGTAGAGTTAGATAGTTTGTGTTCAATGTCTAGGTCTGCCCTTTTCTATTTTGGCAAATTATTTCACTTCTCTGTGTCTTGTTTTTTAAAAGTTGTTTTTATTAGTAGTATTATTATGAGACAGGGTCTTGTTGCAGCCTCGAACTCCTGGGCTCAAGTGATCCTCCTGCCTCAATTGTCTGAGTAGCTGGGACTATAGGTGTATGCTACCATGCCAGATAGATTTTTAAAATTTTGTAGAGATGGAGTCTCTCTCTGTTGCCCAAGCTGGTCTCAAACTTCTAGGCTCAAGAGATTTTTCTGTCTTGGCCTCCCACAGTGGTGGGATTACAGGTGTGAGTTGCCATACCTAGCCTGTGTCTTGTTTTTTTTCACCTATAAAATGGACATTAATAATAGACCTTACTTTGTGGGGCAATTGGGAGGATTCAAGACATAACTATATGTAATACGCTTGGATTCATGTCTAGAACATAGTAGGTGCTCAATAAGCGCTGGTTATAACTTTCACAGTAAGCCCTGAGTAAATGTTAGTTGAGTAAAGGTAGGCACTCATGAAGCAGGCTTTATCACTAAACATTTAACTAAACTGCCACCTTTTTTATATCAGCATGTAAAGTTGTGTGGACTCTCTCTGGTTATTATTTGGTACGATTAGAAATTATTTCCTAAGATTAGCCTTGTTGTTTGAGATAGTGATGGGAGTGAGAGAGGTCATAGTTGCCTTTTTTGGTAACTTCTTTATTTGCTATAGAGTTGTGGGGTACAAGTGAGGATTTACCACATAACTAGGCTGCATTCGGGGGAAATTTGGACTTCTAGGTGACCCTCATTCCCTCTGTAGTAGACCAGGTACCCTTTGTGTTGTTAGTGGTCATTGTTGAGCTCTAATTCCTGGGACAAAAAGTGAAGATATAGGTAAATCCTGGGAAAATAAAGAGGGAAATCATCTCTGACAGACAAGCCTTGAACTTGCCTTCAGAAGTCAAGCTGTGTCTGAATGCACACTCGGCTCTGGTGCCAATGTGCCTCCCTTGCTGAAGGTGTCTTGGGGCATGGAAGGGGGAAGGTGGGTTCTGAGGGCAACACTCAAAGGGGAGCTTGAGCATCAGCAGGTGTGAGGGAAACTGCAGGTGTCCAGCAAAATCCTGTGTTCCCTGGAGCCCTTAGCTCCAGTCCCAAAGAGCTACAGCTGTCCCATGGTCCTGCTTACCTACACTCTGACCTCTGGCTCCACCTGAGCCTGCTTCCTGGCCCCCAGGCTTTTGCAGTTTCCCTCTCTCAGGTGGGGAGGTATACAGCATTCAGTATACTGTTTATGGGAGGCTGCTGTTTTGGACTAAGCGCTTATCTAGACCTCGACAGACCAAACCGAAATGTAGTCACTGTGTTAAGTGCCACATGCTCAAACTGAAACTTAAAAAATAAAAATCCCCAGGCAGTCTAGTGTTTCCCAAAAACAGGAGATTCAGAGCAACCAGTTGAAAAGAGCCCAGTCAACCTGGGCCGGTATGATCAGGAAGTTCCTCTCTTTTCACCCTTAAAAGGAAAGCAGCCGGGCTCGGTGGCTCAGCCTGTAATCCCCCGCCTTTGGGAGGCTAAGGTGAGTGGATTGCCCGAGCCCGCGGGTTCGAGACCCGCCTGGGCAGCAAGACCTCATCTCTACAAAAAATAAAAAAATCAGCTGGGCGTGGTAGCACATGCCTGTAATTCCAGCTGCTTGGAAGGCTGAGGCAGAAGGATCGCGGAGCCCAGCAGGTCGAGGCTGTGGTGGCTGGGAGCGGCCACTGCACTCCAGTCTGGGCAACAGAGTGAGACTCCAACTCAAAAATAATAATAATAAAAAAAAAAAAAAAGGAAAGCAACCTGAAGTAGCCTGCTGTTAACCATTCCACTTCTTTGTATTATGTGAGTCCTTGTCCTGTTTGAGCTACCTTACATAAACAACTGCTCTGTTATGCCCAGCGGAGCTCCTTTTTTTTTGACAGAATGCTGCCCAGTTCATGAATCACTAATAAAAGCCAATTCGATTTTTAAATTCAATTTGCTGAAATTCTGTTTTTTGGCAGCAATCTGTTTGTGTTTTTTCAATGAGTACCTTAAGAATTGCAACCTGCCGGGCTTGGTGGCTCAGCCTGTAATCCTGCGCCTTGGGAGGCTGAGGTGAGTAGATTGCCTGAGCCCGCGGGTTCAAGACCCGCCTGGGCAACTTGGTGAGACCTCATCTCCACAATAAATCAAAAAATTCGCCGGGTGTGGTAGTGCACGCCTGTAGTTCCAGCTACTTGGAAGGCTGAGGCAGAAGGATCGCCGGAGCCCAGCAGGTCGAGGCTGCGGTGGCCGGGAGCGGCCACTGCACTCCAGTCTGGGCGACAGAGAAAGACTCCAACTCAAAAAACAAAACAAAAAAACAAAACAAAAGAATTGCAACCCATGGTCCTAATTTGTCAAAAGCTGATGTTAATCTGTACCTTTACCCTCCTTCTGGATAGCATACTGCCTCTCTGCAAAATAACATACTGCCTCTCTGTGTATACCACACAGTACTAACATCCATTTCTCTGGCCCTGGATTAAAAGGACCCCTCCACCATTAAAAGGACTATATTAAGGGAGGTGAAAGGTTTCCAATTAAAGGCCATCAACAATGTGTAATAGCTGGAATTCTGGGAAAGAGTATGAGGCAATGTTCAGGTTTGGGGAGGGAGATAAGAGCCCTAGAGTTTTCTAGGAGTAAAGGATGAACCCAGTAAAAGCCAGGAATTAGATCAGAGATTAATAGGTGATAACATTTGGCCAGTGAAAGACTTCAGCAACCCAAAGTCTCTCCTGAGGGTTGTTTTAGAGTTTCCTGGATTCCTGGTGGCTCACTGCAATATAAAAGCACATGATCTAGTGCTGGTAGCTCATGCCTATAATCCCAGCAATTTAGGAGGCCAAGGTGGGGGGAATCACTTGAGGCCAGGAGTTTGATACCAACCTGGCTATCATAAGGAGACCTCATCTCTATCAAATAAAATAAACCAGATATGGTTGTGTGTACCAGAGTTTCCAGCTACTTGGGAGGGAAATTGAGGTGGGAGGATTGTTTGAGCCAAGGAAGTCAAGACTACAGTGAGCTATGACTGAAACACTGCATTCCAGCCCGGGTGACAGAGTGAAACCCTGTCTCTAAAAATAAATAAAAATAGGCTGGGCTCGGTGGCTCAGCCTGTAATCCCAGCACTTTGGGAGGCTGAGGCTAATGGATTGCCTGAGCCCAAGGGTTTAAGAACACCGGGGCAACTTGGCGAGACCTTGTCTCTACAATAAATACAAAATTAGCCAGGTGTGGCAGCACGTGCCTATAGTTCCGGCTACTTGGAAGGCTGAGGCGGAAGGATTGCTGGAGCCCAGCAGGTCAACGTTGGGGTGGCTGTGAGCGTGTCACTGCACTCCATCCTGGGTGACAGAGTGAGACTCCAACTCAAAAAAAAATTAATTAATTAAAAAAATAAATAGATTCAAATTTATCTCAATTCAAATGCTAATCTCCAGATGAGAGAGCCAATCCATATCAGGGGGTCCACCCTGGTGGTAGGGCACACCCTACAAACGGCGCTCTGTGGGTGATGAGATCCTTGTGTGTATACCATGTTAGCTGCCATCACGTTGGGAAAACTGAGAGATTTAGCAGCAGAAAAAGGGAGAGCCAAACAGAATGGTGAGGGAAAACAGCAAAACAAAAAGAAATCCTCACTCCTAAGGATAAAAAGTGGGCACAGTTTAAGCTGACGAGGGTAGATGATATGGAGATGGGGTCTTGCCCCGAGATGGCCTTAGCGGACCTGGGTTCTGTTTTTTTCACTGATCGGTATGTCTCTGTTGGATTTCCTTAAATTACTGTGGTGTGAGGTTGACTCAGAGAAAACAATGCCAGTTGCATGTTGAATGACAAGATGAGAAAAAAAGATAAACCCATTGCTGGAGACCCATGTTTCCAGATCCAACAGGGAATGGGTCTTCTGTTCATTTGCCGACAGGATTATCAGCCCTCCCGGGGCACCCAAACAGGCAAGAAATTAGACTTTCTTTCCTGTTCCCTCCTAGACTGGGGGCCTTGAAGGATACAGGGAGAGACAGGATGTGGAATGGGTTTATTACATGCGGAGTCTTCGAGAGAAGCCTTTCTCTAGATACAGGGACCATACATGCTGAACTCCAGTGAGCACAGAGATGGATACAAACTAACAAGATGGCATTTCCCCTTACCTCTCTAGGCGTCAAACGGCCAGAAAAAATGTTAAACTTAACTGGGGTCTGGCGATTAATTCTTCCAGAATGCGGAACCCCCAGGGACATTTGTATTTAAAAGAACCAAACTGAAGAGGATTTCTGGGTCAGCAGCTACGACTGTCTGCTGGCCCCAGATGATTCTGCATGAAGAATGAATGAGAGCCCCCTTTCTGAGGGTTCACTAAGGCCCACATAAAAGAACGCCATCTTATGTCCTGTTATTGCTCCTCCCTCCTTCCAGCTGTCATCAGACTTGAGCATTCCAAGCACATCCATACATCAGCCAATCAATTTATTTCCGCCTTCCTTCTGACTGGTGCACGATGTAATCTAATTTAAAGCTTCATCAGGGGAGGCAATTAATGCAACATGGAAATTCAGGATTTCCACCTTCTGCATAAGGCACAAACAAGAATAAAATATATTGACTAGATGAATTGCTGGTTCCGAAGTGTCTAGTAATCACTCCCTGCTAGGGCAGACCTTTGGAGAGGAGAGAAGGTGGAATTAACATGGGAGCAGGCCAGGCTCGGTGGCTCAGCCTGTAATCCCAGCACTTTGGGAGGCTGAGGTGAGTGGATCGCGTGAGTCCGCGTGTTCGAGACCTGCCTGGACAACTTGGTGAGACCTCATCTCTATAATAAGTCAAAAATTAGCCGGGCGTGGTAGCGCGTGCCTGTAATTCCGGGTACTCGGAAGGCTGAGGCGGAAGGATCGCCGGAGCCCGGCAGGTTGAGGCTGAGGTGGCCGTGAGCGGCCACTGCACTCCAGTCTGGGCGACAGAGGGAGGCTCCAACTCAAAAACCAAACAAACTAACAAACAAAACATGGGAGCAGATGGAAAATGTGCTGCTGATGACCCAGCTGTTGGGGAACCACGAGGCATCTGCTCACTGACCAGAAACTCTGGCTCAGGCAGAACTGCAGAGAAGGCCAAACCCTGGAGAGGACACACAGCCTGGGGCTAGGGTGACCGAGGGAGTCAGAGTTCTCCAGAGAAATGGATTCGACGGGTAGGTACATGGGAATATGGAAGGGACTTACCACAAGGGATTGGCTCACATGATTATGGAGGTCGAGACGTCCCATGATCTGCCATTTGCAAGCCGGAGACCCTGAAAAGCCTGTGACATACCATTCCAGGCCGATTCTGAAGGCCTGAGAGCCAGGAGGCCAGTGGTACAAACTCTGGCGCTTTGTACCAGCAGCGCCGATGTCCCTTTGCAAGCACAGAGAGCAAATTCGCCCTTCCTCTGCCTTGTTGAGCCTGGGCCCTCAAAGGATTGGATGATACCCACCCACATTGAGGATGTGACCTTTTCCACGTAGTTCGCCAATTCAAATGCGAATCTCCTCCAAATCACCCTAAGAGACACACCAAGAAATAATGTTTAACCAGCTCTCTGGGCAATCCTTAGTCTAGTCAAACTTGACATGACAGTGACCATCTGTTCCTTACAAGCTTGATCTGGCTGACCTGGGCCGGTAAAAGGGTAAGTGAATTTTGCCTCTGAAGTTTTGTGTCATTTGACTCCTCGTGGGGAGTCTCAGTTTTCTTATCTGGCCAATGGGTGCCAAATCCCTCCCCATCTTGGTTGTTACAGGGACAACCTGGGGTAACATATGTCTAAGCACACAATAAGCTGTAAAGCACAACGTGGATGTTCGTTACTTTTATTAAACGAGACCAGTTAGATGGCAAACCATTGTAGAAAACAGTTGAATAAACTAATCAACAACTTGTGTTGGAAAATTCACACTGGCAAAGTACAGGGACATACAAGGACATATGAGGATGTACTTGGTGATATGCACAGTGATGTGGGAGAGAGGTCAAGGGTAAGTTTGGGAAATGGGTTCTGAGAAGAGCTAGGTGAAGTCTGAGGAGAGTATCAATTTTACATCTGTGAGGACAAGGAAGGAGACCTCGGCAGACAGAATTGTACCATCCGTTCATTCATGTTTATCTGCTCAAACTGGATGCTATGGGGCATGCCTGTCGTCCCAGCCACTCAGGAGGCTGAGGCAGGAGGATAGCTTGAGCCCAGGAATCCCAGAGAACAACCTGGGTTACATCATGAAACTCTTGTCTCAAAAAAAATGGTGAAAAGAAAAAAAATTATTTGCTCAACAAATGACGATTGTGTGTTTGATCTGTGTCAGGCATAGGAGCAAATGCCTCAAGGCAAGAATGTGCGGTGCATACCTGAAGCCTCTGAATACAGCTCAGAAAAGAAAGACTGAGAGAGGAAAAGGGAGAGAAAGAGAAGGAACAGGAAGGAGAGAAGGGGAGCGAGAGACGACAGAACGAGCTGAAGGCATGTTGTGGCCAGATTGTGGCGTGCTCTGAATGAAAGCATGGCTTTCATTCCGTAGGTGCAGAGTCACTACCCTTGAAGACAGACCAAGGAGAATGAATAAGGCTTTCCCGCTGTTTTCAGTGGATGCTCCCTCACGAATGGAACCGTATTTAGGAAGCAGAGGAGGAGGCAGAGAGCAGCAGGGTGTCCACATCAGAGCTGACTCCTAAGGTCCAGGCACCTAGGACCTTGCCGAGCGGCGCCAGCTCTAGGCATCCAGTTACAAAAGGCCGCGGCTGGCTCAAACCTGGAAGCTGCCTCTGTGACCCCAGTTCCTTTACGCGGTGGAAGTCCTGTTCCCAGCTCCCTGAAGCCTCTAATTGCTCCAAGCTCCTTAGGATGAAGAGGACTCTGGGGAATAAAATAAAAAGAGGTCATCGCCACAGGCAAAACACAAGGCCCCCATGGACGGAGAGCTGGTGGGTGTCACCTAGAGCCAGAGGTGTTGGAGGAGGGGCTTTGATAATGCTTGCTTCTGATTTGTTCTGAGATTGGAAATAAGACGGGCAGAGTCCCCAGCCCTTATTCTGTTTTTCGTCCCCCCCAACACTCCTGGGCAGAATCAAGAGAGGATTGTCACTACGTGGTGTGAATTGTGTGGTTGTAGAGATTGCCAGAAGCTGGCAGGGAATCAGGAGACCTGGCTCCTCCAGCTGCTCTGCTCTTGGCTGGTCCTACGACTTTGGGAAGTCAGTTTGTCTTTTTGAATGCTATGCTCTCACTTGTAAATTTTAAATGTTGGGATCGGAGCTGTGGCCCTGGTCTGGAAGGTGGGTGACAGACGAACAGGGACATCAGTCTCTTGGGAAAGGGAAAGGTAGGATTGATGGGCTGAAGGCTTGTGGTCCCTGCAAAAGTCACATTTTGAGATCTTAACTCCCGAAGTGGTGATATTAAGAAGTGGGACCTTTGGGAGGTGATCGGGTTATGAGGTGGGAGCCCTCACAGATGGGATTAGCGCCCTCATAAAAAAGGTCCCGGAGAGCTCTCTCTCCCCTTCCACCATGGAAAGACACAGCAAAAAGGCATCATCTGGAAACCGGGACGTGCCCCTCACCAGACACCAGGTCTGCTGGCGCTTTGATCTTGGATCTCCCATCCTCCAGAACTATGAGAAATGTTGATAAGCACCAGTCTGTATTTTGCAACAGCAGCCAGAATAAGCAAAGATAGGAGGCATATGTAAACCAAAACTCCCACTTTGAGATTTTTTAAAAATTAATTGATTAATTATTATAAGGATGTGGGGTACAACTCAGGGCTAGGTATACAAACATTGATCATGCAGATACCCTTGTTGATGAGGCATGCCCCTCCCTCCCCAAGCAGCTCCCTGCAACTGTCCGTCCCTGACAGTTTTTCACTACGGCCAATCGCCTGCCCACAACATTATAATTGTTCAAGGTCACCTTATGAATGAGAACATATGGAACTCAGTTCTTTGTTTCTGTGATAAATCACTGAGTATGATCAACTCCAAATCCATCCAATTTGCCGCAAAGTCCATATATTTGTCCTTCTTTGTGGCTGCATACTATTCCATTGTGTATATGTACCACATTTTTTTATCCAATCCAGCTTCCATGGGCAACACGGTTGGTTCCAAGTTTTTGCTGTTGTGAATAGCAGGTATCTTTTTGGTAGAATGATTTGAGTTCTTCCGAGTATATTCCCAAGAGGGGAATTGCTGGGTCCTATGGAAGGTCCATTTCTAGTCCCTTCAGAAATCGCCACACTGTCTTCCAAAGAGGTCGTATTAGTCTGCATTCCCACCAGCAGTGTAGAGGCGTTCTTTTTCTCCGCATCCTCGCCAGCATCTGTTGTTGTTTGTTTCACAGCATTGGCTTTGCTCTTGGCAACCTCACCCCCACAGTCTCTAACTCTCCCCACCCAAGGCTGATGTGGATGCCCCTGGAAGTGCCTGTTGACTGGGTGAGGGTTGGAAGGCTGGGGTCCCAGGGATCCTGACCACCTCACTCTGACGGCCCAACATCCAGCCCTGTCTTTTTGGATTCCAGAGCTGGTTCACATCTGATCTCTATCATCCCCAAGACAAGCGAAGCAGAATCGATGGTCTTGTCTCCAAAGAGGAATCAACAAAGGCATGACATGTTACAGGAAACAACTGTGTCTTCAGTCTGCAAGAAAGCAGAAGTGCAAACCGTGAGCCCCCACATTTCGGAGAGTCTCCATGAAGTTGTAATGGAAACAGTGACGTCAATTGCCCTGACGCGAAACTGAAAATTCCTGGAAACTGATATCACAGGAACGGTTTGTGGAAATGAGAGCGAGAGAGGGCGGCTTTAGTCTCGGGCCCCCTCTGGGGCTTTGATTCCAGTTTTCCCTGTTCATGTCCTCACCGCTGTGTGAGAACAGAGCATGTTTGCGCAGCCCCTCCCCCTCCTCCATCAGCCTCTTCCTGCCTCCCGCAAGGTCCATCAAGCAGTCACCTGCTCTGTGACTCTGTCCTTCCTTGGTGTCCTACCTGTCTGCACCTGCCCTGCCTGGAGGCCCAGGAGCTCCGTCTCAAGGCCACTGTGCACTACTGGGGAACAGGACCCAAGCCTACCCGGGACAGCGTCTCACTGACTCCCAGGGCCTGCTCTTTCTGTTCCAAATCACCTTCCTGTCGGGAAGCTTTTCCAGTCTTTCTCACGTTTCTCAAACCTTCTGCCTCTGTCGCCGAAGGAACTGGCCTCTTACTCCATTAACAAGGTGGGACCCTGTCCCTCGGCTCCCCCAAAAGCCAGTGCCCATCATGCCCCCCTCCCTCCTGCCTCAGGGCAGGGTCCTCCAGGCTGGCTCCGGCCCCTCTCCCTGACCACTGACCACTTCGGGAGCCTGAGCTGAAGATCAGCACGGCAACCTCACCCCTTTCCTGCCACTCCGCACGCATGTCGTCCTCAGGCAGCCTCTAGGGGCAATGCCACAGCTCGTGAACTGAAAGAGATTCAAAACTCTCGCCTTGACAGTCAGCAGATCCATGACCAGATAACATGGGGGCAGCCTGCCCTTTCCCCTGCGTCATCCTGGGCTGCATGGAGCCTCTAGCCTTTTCCCTGGTGCCCCTGCCTCGGCCCCCTGCCAGCCCAAGGGCAGGCTGCTTCCTGTTCTGGGCCTGGGGCTCCACCAGGGCCTGGGGCTTTCTGCTTGGGATGTGGGGGCTTTGGTGGCTCCTGGGCACGCGAGTGAAGGGAGGGGACAGAGGAAAATGACCCCTCATGGTCTGGCCCCCAAAAGGAAACAGCTGTGAGACAAACCAAGTTTACTGGCCTTAATATTCACAGTGTAACTTTATTCATCAAGCCTGCGTTTTTCTCTGTTTTATCAAGGACTCTTTTTCATTATCTTTGCTTGGCACCAGGCGGGAGTCGATACATTCCCAGGGCATAGCAGAGGAGAAGAAAAGCCCGCCCTGTCCTCGAGACAGGCTCTCCAGAATTGGAAAATCATCCTCTGTCTGCAGCTGGCTCCCTCCCGTTCTTCCCTTCCCCACACCATCTCCCCAGAAAAGTGGCCACGTACACTGTTCTCTTCTTCCAGCTCAGCCCCTCTCTGCTCACCAGCTCACTGGACTCTGCCCTTGGCGTTCCTCTGGAATGGCCCTACCCAAGGTCCCAATGCCCTCTGGTTGTGAAATCCAATGCAGAGTTTCAATTCTTTTTGTTGCTGTTGCTGTTGTCTCTTCCAGGAACATCTCCCTCCCAGCTCCCAGCCTTAGCTGACCTTGTTGTCCTTTCATCTATGAACTGTTCCTCCCAGGAATTCTCTGCAGGCTCTTCTTTATCTTTTTTTTTTTTTTTTTTGCCCCTTCCACGTGGATGTTTCTTGTCTCCTTTCATGATTTCAACTGCCATCGATTCCCTTGCAATTTTCAAACCTTAGGGCATCACCTGGAACCTTTCTATAGATCTGCAGGTCCAAATTGCTCAATGCTTGCTAAATCAAATATCCCTCAGACTCTTGAAACTCAATCTGCCCCAAATTGGACTCATTCTCTGCTTCTCTAAATATTTTCTGTCTCAGTCCATTTTGTGCTGCTATAACAGAGTACTTGACGCTGTGTAATCTAGAAAGAAAAGAGGCTTATTTAGCTCGTGGTTCTGCAGGCTGGGAAGTTCAAGGGCATGGCCTTGACTTCTGGTGAGGACTTTTATGCCTCATCATAACATGACGGAGAAGATCAAAGAAGAGCAGGCTTATGTGAAGAGGGAAAACCTGAGAGGCATCCTGGCTTCAGAATATCCCACTCTTGAGGGAAGCTAATCCACTCCTCCAAGAACGAATCCAGTCTTGCCAGAGTGAGAACTCGCTCACAAGAGGGAGAAAGACACCACACCCTTCATGAGACATCCATCCCATGACACAAACACCTTCTGCTCGGCCCACGTCCCAGCACCACCACAATGGGGATCAAATCTTAGCATGAGCTCCGGTGGGAACAAACAAACCATATCCAAATCATAGCATTCTCTTAATTTTCTTTTAGTCTTTTAATGAATGCTACCATCATTCAAGTGGTCATGAAGTCATCCTCTTTTCTTTTTTTTTTTTGAGTTGGAGTCTCACTCTGTTGCCCAGACTGGAGTGCAGTGGCCGCTCCTGGCCACCGTAGCCTCAAGCTGCTGGGCTCCAGCGATCCTTCCGCCTCAGCCTTCCAAGTAGCTGGAACTACAGGCGTGCGCTACCACGCCCAGCTGATTTTTTTATTTATTGTAGAGATGAGGGCTTGCTGCCCAGGCGGGTCTCGAACCCATGGGCTCAGGCAATCCACTCACCTCAGCCTCCCAAAGTGCTGGGATTATAGGTGAGTTACCAAGCCTGGCTCATCCTCCTTTCATTCATGCTGCACCTGCCTCCTCTGAGGCCTCATCACTCTCTCTTGCAACACATTCTGTTCTTTTCTTTTCTTTTTGAGTCTAGGTCTCATTCTGCTATCCTGGATGGAGTGCAGTAGCACGATCACTGCTCACTGCAGCCTTGACCTCCTGGGCTTAGGCGATGTTTCCACTTCAGCCTACTGAGTAGCTGGGACTACAAGTGCGCACCACCACACTCAGCAAATTTTTTAATTTTTGTTTTAGAGATGAGGTCTCACTATGTTGCCCAGGCTAGTCTCGAATCCGTAGGCTCAAGCAATCCTTCTGCCTCAACCTCCCAAAGTGCTGGGATTACAGGCGTGAGCCACCATGCCCAGCCACAACAGATCCCGTTCTAACTTAGGTCAATATGAAATCCAACTCACTTTGCAGAGCCAAGAGGCTATCCATGGTGTGAACAAGAGGAAAAGCCAGGAGACCCATGTCACCCAAGCTGGGCAGTCATCCTCTGGTTCAAGCAAAATCAATTTTCTACAGAGTTTGATTTTGTTTTTTAAATAAAGGACACAAGTAACACATGGAAAATCTGTAGCAGCCAGAGGATATGCCTGAGCCTTGGGAGAATGCCAAAATTGTCGGGGTACAGGATTCACAGGGCAGACTGAGTGTATGTGAGTACACAGCCATCTTCCCTCCAAAGTATCTGCTCCATTGGCTTCCATGGTGTGCTTGTTATTCTCCCATTGGGGTTGCTGCTTTGAATTCAATGGCTTTTTCCTGGAATGTTCTCTACTGCCTTGCAACTGTGTAAAGTAGCCCTCCTCGTAGTGAGTGCTTAACAAATATGTTACTCTTTGAATGAAAGGTTGGGTGTTCATGCCTGGAATAGGGATGTTATAGTGACCCAACTGTACCCAACAACGACTTAACCTGGACGAATCGACACTAGAAATCAGAGAGCAAGCAACCAGTGGGGCAAAGGTCATAGAACTTTTATGGGGCGGGGGGAGTAGGTTAAGGGAAAGCCTAGGAAGATCTACAGCAGGGTGTGATTCTGGGGAACAGCTTGGACCAGGCCCAGTGAGGCACCGTGTTGGGAAGTGCAGAGTGACTGGGTGTTGCGTGGGAGAGTGCAGACAGGTAGCAAGGGGCAAGAAACCCTGCCTGGTCTCCCCTGGCCTGTCCTTGCCAGCATATCGGGGACAGACCCACAGGGCATCCTCTCCCCGCTCCAGCCATACTGGCTTTGTGGTTCCTGGAACCCACAAGGCTACTCAATCCTCTGGACCTTTGAATTTGCCTCCCCCGCCCCCACACACCCCACAGCGTCAGAAGAGCTCTTCAATCTTGTTACTGACTCCCGGTGACCCTCTTCTCCTCCTTTGAGGCTCAGCCCAGTGAGCACCTCCTTGAAGAAGGCAGTGGTCAGAGAAGGCCTTTCCTTTTATTTATTTTGGAGAACTCTGTGCAGTTACCATCTTAACTGTGGTTCTCTGGAACACAGAACGATGCAAAGCGCCAACGTGTTATTTGGGATACCTGAGTCGCGAGGTGGGGAGAGGAACCGCTGTGCATGGTGACGCAAGGCTCCACTGGCTGCTGCTTCCTCAGGAGTTTCCAGGAGATGTGGCTGGTCGCTGGGCAGGAGGCCCCACTCGGCACCTGGCACAGTCTGATGGGCTGCCCAGACCAGTCACGGGGAAGCAGAGAGCCTGCATCCCATCTCCTGTTCCCCTTCACACTCTGGGTTGCATGATCTAGCCTCTTGGAAGCCAGATGTCAAGACCAGCCTGTGGCTTTTTAACTGAAGCCTGGAAGCGGCAAGAGAAGACGTCTACTCAGAGCATGAGACTGGCTGGCAGTCACAGGAGACAGACCCGCATTCCTAGGATTAGGGACAGGTCAGCCTGAGGTCCAGAACTGCCTGGGCCTAGGAGCAGCCCCGTACCGGGGCTGTGGTCGGTGCCAAGCAAGCTGTGGAAGGCCCAGGAGATGTCGGTGCCGAGAGACCTGAAGCTATGTCTGTCACGGCACTTCCTGCCTGGCTCACGCCTACTAGTCCCCTATTGAACCAGAAGCACCTTAGAGGCAGAGATCATCCCTGCCAGATTTAATGATGTGTCCCCAGGCCTCGGAGAGTGCATCGCACAAAGTCGGTGCTGAACACTGGTTTTGCTGCATCAAGTTCATGTGTGGCCAATGCTGTAAAAGCTTCTCCCAGCACCTCTGAGTGAGCTGCTCATGCCTTGTCTCCCCAAGTGAAGTTGTTTACCTTTGTTGGCAGCTAGGCCGAGAGGACCCCGAGGGTGCCGAGCATTTCTTTGCTGCCCTAGTTCTTAGCTCCACACCAGACATGCAGCAGCTGGTCCACACATGTTTATTGCAATTCATGTGTGACTGAGGGCATGCATGCAATCTACAGAGGTGGGCACCTGACTCAGCTAGATACTCTCCTTTGCTGCTTGGTAAGAAACATGTATCGCGGTCAATATCCTCCTTCTGGCGATCTGAAGCTATATGAAGTACTATCGCTGACTAGAGCCATCCTACAGTGGTATAGAACACTAGGACCTGTTTCTCCTAGTGTTCTAGGAGAACTACAAGTTTCTACAGCTTGTAGTTTTGTATATTCCCAACACAAAGAATTGATAAATGTTTGAGATGATAGAAATGCTAATTACCCCTATCTGGTCACTATATGGAGGAGGACAAAAAATCCCCAGAATATATTTATAAAAAATTATTTATCCAATCTTACATGCTTAAACTTCAATCACCTTCAAAGTACTCTCTGTTTGGTGCAATACGCCTGCTGAGATGTTTTTTTCCACTACTCAGTTTTGAATTCATCAATTTTTATGCTTTTTAGTGCTTCTGCTCTAGTTTTCCACATCAGCAAAATGTTTCCCCTTGAAGATTTTTTTCATTTTTCCCAAAAAAAAAAGGTGAATTGGGGCAAGACTAGGTGAATAAGGAGAGTGAAACATAGGGGCCATGCTGTTTTGGGTCAAAAACTGAACACTCTGCACGGTGTGGGCAGGTGCCCTTGTAAATCACCCATCGCAAAAGCAGACAAATGTGTTGAAAGAATTTCCACAAAAAAAAAAAAAAATTGACTGAAGTCAAGAGCTGGCTGGTACACTGATGCCCATGGGTTTCTAGAACATTTACCTAGTGTGGAAAGCCTGTACTAAAAGGGGTCTGCACTCCAGAAAATGACTCTGGTTTTTTGCGTGTGTTTCCCCCTCATACATTTGCATGTATTGAAATATCACTGCGCACCCCACGAAGATGCACAATTAATATTTGCCAATTAAAAAATTGAATAAAAATTTCAAAATAAATGAGTAAAAAGAAAACAAGACAGTCTTGACCCAGAAACTACGAATTCATTTATTCATTTCCCACTTGTAATAACAAGGACTTTCTTCTCCTGCATTATATGCTAGGTTAGATAACCTGAATGCTTTCTTGCTTCCAGAACACCTGGAAACAATGATCACTATTTAACAATTGTTTCTTGACTACAGTTAGACTTTCAAGAAAATAAGGAGACTCCCCAGAGGCAAAACCAAATTACTACAGTTAATCCTAATTATTCACAGAGTCTATGTTTTCTAATTTGCCCACTTGCTACAATGTGTTTGTAACCCTGAGATCAATACTCCCGGTGGCCGGTGGTGCAGTGGTCATTCGCAGACTTGAACAAAATATGAAAAATTCGAGACATCTACTGCTGGCTTCCAGCTGAGGTCAAAAGAGGCAACAACCTGCCTTCTTGTTTCAGCTCTTAGACTGCAAACAAGACCCTTTTCGTGATCTATTTAGTGCTATGTTTTCACATTTTTGTGCCTTTTGTTGGTGATTTTGCTGCTGAAATGGCCCCCAGGGACCGTGCTGAAGTGTTGTCCTACGCAGGAAGGCTGACCAAGTTAGATGAGCTGCCTTTATGCATGAGTTCTAGAGCCACTGGCTGTGAATTTGGTGTTAAAGAACCAACAGTAATATTAAATTAAGTTCAGTCATGTGTCACTTAACAACGGGGGGTGCGTTCCAAGAAATGGGTCATTAGGTAATTTTGTCATTGTGCGGACATAATGGAGTGTATTTACCCAAACTTGGAGGTGGTCTAGCCTCTTACACAGCTCAGCTATAGGGGATAGCCTGTTGCTCCTGGGCTACAGAGCTGTACAGCATGTGACTGTAGCAGTTGTAACCCAATGTATCTGTGCATCTAAACATATCTAAACACAGAAAAGGCACAGAAAATATGTGGCATAAAAAATAACAAATGGCAACCCGTGGAGGACATTCACCATGGATGGAGCTTGTGGGACTGGAAGTTGCCCTGGGTGAGTCAGTGAGGGAGTGAGTTGATGAGTGAGTGAATGGGAGGCCTAGGAAACCACTGTGCGCTGCGGCAGACTCCGTAAACGCTGTGCACTTAGGCGACACGATGTTTGTAAAGAAATGCTTTTCTTTTCTCAGTGATAAATTTACTTCAGCTTGCCATACACTACTTTTTTGCTTTATAAACATTTGCATTTGAAAAAAATGTTTTGGCTTTTGTGATAACAAACTGAAAACACAAGTACCTTGTACAGTTGCAGAAAAATATTGTATATCCTTGGGGTTTTTTTGTTTGTTTGTTTTTGTTTTTTGAGTTGGCATCTCACTCTGTCGCCCAGACTGGAGTGCCGTGGCCGCGCCCGGCCACCGCAGCCTCGACCTGCTGGGCTCCAGCCACCCTTCCGCCTCAGCCTTCCGAGGAACCAGAACTACAGGCGTGCGCTACCACGCCCAGCTGATTTTTTGATTTATTGTAGAGATGAGGTCTCGCTGCCCAGGCGGGTCTCGAACCCGCGGGCTCAGGCAATCCACTCACCTCAGCCTCCCAAAGGCGCGGGTATATCCTTGTTTTATAAGCATATTTCTATTTACGCTTTTTTTACAGTACTTCAAAAAATTGTTAAGAGCTGAGACACAGACGCACTCATGAGCCTCGGCCTACACAGAATCAGGATCACCAATATCACTGTCTTCCCCTTCTCCCCCCACCCTCCTGTCTCCATAATCCCATGTCCTACGGAACAAGGCCTTCTTCCAGAACACCCCTTGGAGGACCTGCCCGAGGCTCTTCTTCGGGAAATGGCACTCTTTTCAGAAATATGTCCATGGTGGTTTGCTTGGTTGGTTGATTTGTTTCTTCTTTTTTTAAATCTTAGATTTGCTTGTAAGCAGATAACGCTCCGTGAACATTCCTCTCTATTAATGAAAACTTTCAGTGCTGAGATCTGTGTCTTCAAACTTTTAAAAAAGCTTGTCGAGGCCTACAAAAGCTTCTGCTAAACCTTCGCTAAGTTTTCTTGGGAGTTCTTCTTTTTCTTCTCCTACTGTTTCCTTTTCTCTTGCCTCGTCCTCAACTATATGTTTCCGCTCAAGTTCCAACAACTCCTCATGGGTCAGTTCCCCAAGGCAAAGTCACTAGGAATTTAGGCAGTAGGAATTTTTCAACTCTGTGATAGTCCTAGGGGACCCTGTCATATACGTGGTCCATCACTGACGGCAGTGTCATTATGTGACACATGACTGTATCCTTACAGAGAAATATGCGTGGAACAAGGTTATGTATTGATCTGTTGATGAAAATGCTGCAAGTAGAGATTTGTAGGAGCCTAACCCCATATTTTCCCAGGCGTAATGTTTGTGTATTCCCTAATTTAGTATGTGGAATGATGTTATGGATCATAACCACTGCAAATGATGAGAATTAACCTTATCTAATAAAAGTTCCAGTAGAGAGAATGGAGGAAGGTTAATAGTGGAAGAAAAATGGCTGAGACTTTTCTAGAACTGATTTAAGACACAAATCTTGAGATTCAGGAAGTGCAACGAATCCCAAGCAAGATCAATAAACATTTTCATTTCAAAAAACTTTTCGACTCTTTTGTAATAACAAACCTAAAACACAGACACAGTGTACAGTTGCAGGAAAATATTTTATATCCTTATTTTATAAGCTTATTTCTATATACATTTTTTTTACAGTACTTAAAACTTTTTGTTAAAAACTAAAACACAGGCACACTCATTAGCTTAGTCCTATACATAATCAGGATTATCAATATCACTGTCTTTCACCTCCACTTCTTGTTTCCCTGGAAGGACCTCAGGGGCAATGACATAATACCATGTCCTATGGAACAATGCCTTCTTCTGGAACACCTGCTGAAGGATCTGCCCAAGGCTCCTCTTCAGGAGATGTCATTCTTTCCAGGAATGTGTCCATGATGTTTTGCTTGATTTGTTTGTTTCTTCTTCTTCTTCTTTTAATCTTAGATTTGCTTGTAAGCACATAATGTGCCACGAACGTGCCTCTCTATAAATAAAAACATGTAGGCGTGCCACAGTGACCCTAAAGAAAATCCAAAATAAAGATCTTAAAAACAACCATAGAAAACAAGACAGATGATATAAAAAGTAAATACTATTAGGCTGACATCACAATTCTCAATAACAAGAACAGAAGATAGAATATCTTGGAATTTCATTTCAAAGTAACTGGTATTCCAGAATTCTATACCAATATAAATAAGAAGCAGAGGAAAACAAACGCATTTTCAGGCAAACAAGGATTAAAAGAAGTTTCCACTGACAGAACCTCACTGAAAGATCTACTAAGTGTGTATTTCAGGAGTAAAGAAACTGAACCCAGTAAGAAAGAGTGGGCTGCAAGAAAAGAGGGTGAAGAAGAAAATTCACAGACAAAAAGTAAATCTACAGAAGCATATGCTGTGTAAAACAATCCCAGATAGAGCTTGAGCCATAGCCTCAACGTTCATTCACTCAATAAATACCAAGCTTTTAAAAACATGCCAGCAGCAGTTTTACGTGCTGGTAATATAGCAGTGAATGAAACAAACCCAAAATACCTGCCTTCATGAAGGTTATACATAAATAAGCAACATGTTTAGTATGCTTTGTGATGATACATGCAATGGAGAAAAAGTATACAGGGACAGGGGATAAGGAACGTTGAAGGGAGTTTGGGGCGAACTGAAGCTCAGCCCTCAGGGTCCGAGTCCAGCCAGCTGACTGGATCACCGCGCTCCCCTAGCTGCAACCGAGGCCCCCTGAGGTGGAGCAGGAGCGTCTTTGCTTCCACCTCTGCCTCTGTCATCTTAGGACCAGGACTGCCTTTTCTCGTCCTTCTCTTTTTCCAGTCCAAAGTGACTTTTATAAAAAGGACATGATATGATACACGGGAAAGGCCTGGCACTCTGAGTCACCATCCCTGACCTCCTCCGAAAGGGACACTCTGATGATCAGGGCAAATGGCAAAGTCATGGGAAGGGAAGGACACCATTACTGGGCAATTTGAGGCTGGAAGGTTGTTTGCTGCGGATCCCGTCCCTCACAGCTTTAGGGGAAATGCAGCCAGCTGACTGGTCTGTTGGGCTGAGGAGACGGCCCTCACAGGGCTAACAAGAACGAGGAGCCAGGCTCTGGGAAGAACTCCAGTTTGGCACTGGCCAGGGAGGACTGGTGCACTTCAATCCCCTCCCCTGTAGCTGCTAACTGAGCGTTATGTAGCCGCTGACTGCCTGCTCTGCCACTGCTCTTGTAGACGGAATCTCTGATGCTGGACCTTTTAACCCAAGTACTGCTGAGGGCGTTTTCCACATCCTCAATCCCAGCAGAACGGCTGTTGCCAACGGGTCCGAAGTCTCCCACCCACGAACCAATTTAGTGCGGGAATGCAGCTTCTTTATCGCCCTGTCGCATGACTTCACCCCTCCCAGTCAGCGATCCCCACATTTACCCCAACATCCGGCCAAACCCCTGAAGAAACTCATCCCAAACCTCTTGGAGACGTGGGTTTGAGGTTTCTTCCGTTTCTTCATTGACTGTCCTGTGATGATGAAACTCTCTCTCTGCTGCAACCCTCAGTGTCTTGGTATATGGACTCACGACCCATCTGGCAATGAACCGGCTACTGTTACACTGAGAGGGTCTTGGCAATTTGGAGTGTTACCAGAATTGAGCATTGGGAAGGGTTCAGGGTGAAGTGAGTTTAAATCAAGTTCTTTTGAGGGAAAGTAAGAAACAGATTTTATAGGTTGTGGCTGGCCGTAAATCTGTTTTAACATCAGAGTTTTTTTTTTTAAGTGGATTTTACAATCTGTAAGTCAGTTTTATTTATGAACTTAAACTTGATCTATTCTTTCTGTTCTTTTTCATAAAATAGGCTGAACTTGCCTAGGGTTCTTCAGACCGTGGAGACAGAATGAAAGTGCAATATCAGAGGTGCCTATCTTATAAAACTTGAAATTGCGTGATTTATAAACTAAAGTTGTAAAGAGCCTCTGACGGTTGGGGCTCCCCTGCCCTGCCTTCCAGCCCACTACTGGGAATCGCCCTCTGTCTCCAGGCCCTGGTTAAAGCTGGTAAGGGGCACCCCTCCATGCTCGACTGAGGCCAGAACCAGGGGGGGACACTCTACTGCCCTGCTCAGACGCTACTCTTGGGACTCACACCCCCCACCCCCACCTCATGAGTGAAGTGGACTTTTATCAGCCATGCTGGCGGTTAATGTCCACCCAGACAGGGTCTCCATGGGAAAGTGAATTTTTGAGTTACAAATTGTCGACTTTGCCGGGCTTGGTGGCTCAGCCTGTAATCCCGTGCCTTTGGGAGGCTGAGGTGAGTGGATTGCCTGAGCCCGCGGGTTCGAGACCTGCCTGGGCAGTGAGACCTCATCTCTACAATAAATCAAAAAAATCAGCCGGGCGTGGTAGCACATGCCTGTAATTCCAGCTACTTGGAAGGCTGAGGTGGAAGGATCGCCGGAGCCCGGCAGGTCGAGGATGCAACAGAGTGACTCCAACTCAAAAAAAAAAAAAAAAAAAAAAGTTGTCGAATTTAATCCATTTTGGCGACTCACACCCACACACGAGTTACTGATACACATTGAGGTCCAGATCCAGCAACCGGTGCCTTCAAGAAATGCCCAGCCAAACAAAGAAGGTGCGTCACACCCTAAGCAAGCTACGCGTCATTTTCCATTTTGGAGCAGGGTGAGCTGATGAGCCAGCTGCCTTCCCTGGTTTGGGGCAGCACTTCCCTTGAGGGGCGCCGGGCTAGAGGCCAAGTCAGTCAGGACCAGGTGTGCTCAGTCTGGCCCTGACTTCAGTCTCTGTCCTCTTTGTCCTCAGAGACTGTGTGGGAAAACGCCTGACACCTGATACGGCAGATTCTTCTCTCTTGTCCTAAGGAGATGGGAACCTGTTTTGCCCAAAAAGAAAAGTGAATATAGTCAGTTCTGCTGCCTTTCAGCCAACTGCCGAGGAATTTCATCATCAGAATCACCTGGCGAGTTTTATAAAAAAGCATGCAGATCGCCAGAGCCCAGCAGGTCGACGCTGGGGTGGCTGTGAGTGTGACACTGGACTCCAGCCTGGGCGACAGAGTGAGACTCCAACTCAAAAAGAAAAAAAACCATGCAGATATTTGGCTCCAATACTGACATATTGGATCAGGCATCTGGGTTGGGGTCCAGGACTGTGCACTTCATTAAACTTCCTGGGTGACTCAGATGATAAGCCAGGTCAGGGCAAATCTGATATAAGGAATCCAAAAGGAAGTCTCACTCTGGCAATTCAGTCAATAAAACCCTATCAGCACATGAACTTTTTTAATCAATAAGAAAAATATGAACAACCCTATAGAAATACAGACAAAGACAGTTCCATTAAAAAAAAATGCAATGGTCAATAGTTACATGGGAAGCTGTTCGTCCTCACAAATAAAGAATTGAAGCAACCAGACAATTGTTCTTACACAACAATTAGTTAAGATTAAAACATTGGATGGCAGGATAAAAGGAAACTCACATCTTGTCTGTCGGTGGGAGTGTGAATTGATGCTAGTGTTTGGAGAGCAATTTAGCCATTTCTATGAAAATTTTACACAAAGGTAGCTTTGATGAAGCAATTTCAAGGATTTTACACTACAGATATGTTTGAAGAAGCAAGCAAAGTATGTATGCATAAGAATGGTCCTTGCAGCGTTGTTTATAATAGCAAGATCCAGAACCAACCTAAATGTCCATCAACAGGAGACAGTTATATATGCTATGGTACAACCACATGTGATTAGTATTCATCTGTTAAGAAGAACAAGCTAGATTTATAGCTATCTATCTCTGAGAGATGCTATTTTGTTGGGAAAAAAAGCAGTTTTGTATGTTTAGAATCCATTCTAGGTAAAACAAAAATGGGTGCAAACAGGTATTTGTGCTTGTATGTGTATAGAATATTTAGAAAGAAATGCAAGAAACCTAAAATGATGTTACTTCTGTGGAGTGGGAATAAAGATTTGGGGAGAAATGTGTCTTTTACTTACTTTTCACATGTCAACCTTGTAAATATATTTGAATTTTACCATGAGTATATATTACTTTTGTAAAACAAAATACTGCAAAGAAACTAGAACAAAGATGTTTAAGCTCACACACCTACAACCACTATGCGTATGGTAACTCACCTCTGGTCTCACTCTCAGTAGCACACCTCCTGCTGCAGTCTCACAGGCTGTCCACTTGAATTTAGACTCACCTCTGCAATTGGCACTTGCTGCAGGCCTGTGTCCTTCCACTTCCCAGCCCAGGGAAGCCAAAAAAAATTATATATATATATAAATAATATATTATATATATACTGATGCCCCACGAGTCTGACACCTGAGAAGTGTAGGAGATGCAAAGTCTTCCAGGAGCAACCGTTCATGGGTACAAGATGGGGGATAAACCCCATTTGAAGCCCCAGCTCCTTCCTTCAGAGAGATACTTGAAGGTTTTCTATGCTCTTCTCAGAGGACCCGATTACCGTCAAGTCCTCCTTGTCTGCAGCTGTAGTCTTGACGGCATACTCTTCTCTGTCTCTTCTCCCTGCTCCCTCATTCCCGCTTAAAGGATCAGCACCCAAATAAATGACTTCACTCAGATACCCAGCTTGCAGGGGACCCAGGCTAGGTCAGCCCCTTCAGAACTGCAGGTTCCTGGAAGCCACCATTCCTGAAGGCCCAAGCAAGGCCATGCTGAGGTACGAGCGTCGCTGATGGCAGCGGTAATAGTAGCGGTGATGCAGCCTTGTGGAGAGGTCAGGCCCTGCGCCAGGGCCTTCACACCGACTGCCCATTTCACCATCCCAACAACCTGCAAAGTGGACGTCATTTTCCCACCTAGTCTATGGCAATTTGGCAGCCCAAGCAGACTAAGACAAAGAGCTCAAGGGATGGGGGAGGGGTGGCTCAGGGAAGCGTTGGAACCCAGGAAGTGGGTCCTCATGTGAGAAAGGGTCTGGAGCCCACCAGAGCTAGTGTGGGCTTGAAACCCCTCTGTAATTGCCTGTCACCCACATGAGAATCTTCTTCAAGCAGAGCTATGTGTCTGCGATGCAAATGAGGCTCCAGGGAGGACACCTGGTACGCCCCTTCCGGCCTCGTGCCTCGAAGATGTTCCCGTTCCCTTGGAGAGTTATTCCCCTTTGGAGGAACTAAGGGCTTTGCAACAGGCCCAGTGGTGCCTCCCTGGGGTGGCCCCTGGACCGTAGGCATCATAATCCACTGCTCTGCAGGCTTTTCTTCGGGGGCCTAAGATGACTGCTGCAGCTGGACACAAGTTTCTGGCCCTGAACCACAGGGGCGCTTCCAAAATCTCATGGGTGAGGGATCAGAGAAGGGTGCCGTTCAGGGAAGGCAATCCAGAAGGACAAGGGAAAGCAATTTAATGAGCCGACAGCTCAAGGAACAGAATGGTATTTGTTCTTATACACTGACCAAGGCTCTGTGCGTTCTTTGAGCAATAGTTATTCAAAAGGTGTCTTCAGTGGGCAGAAAGCAAACATCTGAACTCAAGATGAAATAGAATTCTCTCAGGGAAGAGCATCCTGGATACGAAGACTGTTTTCTCAACGGGTGCTGCCTCTACAGCCTTCGGAGAACAGAGTGGTGGGGGCATCTGAGCCCAGTGGCCCACCAGACGGATGGCCAGCAAGCTCTTACAGGCCAGGGGAGAGGCAGGGAACAGAGTCTTCCTCATCTGAGAGGGAACCAACCCTGCTGGCACTTGGAGCTCAGACTTCCAGCTTCCAGAACTGTGAGCCAATCCGTTGACTTGATTTGGGCATCATGTGGTACTTTACTATGGCAGTCCTAACACACTGACACCAGGGGGCTAGGCCAGGGGGCTCACAGGACAGAGGCCTGCACGGGTGGCCGGGGCCGGAGGGCAGATGGCCAGGGGCTGGCCACTGAGGATGAGGGTGCCTAGTCCTGGGAGGAGCAAACTGCCTCCAGCCAGGCCAGTCCTGCTCTCCTCAGGGAGACATTTTGCCTCCTGTTACTTCAGTTCACCCTGAACTTTCACCTGTGTGTCTGTTCAGGAAAATGAAGTCCAGCTTCCCAAGACTCCCACAGGCCATCTGCTTCTACCAGGAAGCAGACGTTAAGATGGCTCATTGTTGTCTGAGGCAAGATGGGGGAGACACCGTCAGGAACCCCCAGGCCCTAGTGAGAAACATGAATTCCCAGCATGACTCGCCCACTTTCAGCACAAGTCAGTATTTTATCTGCCGGCAGCCTGCCTTCTAGGATTTGCTGATGAATCGTGGTCCCCACACTGTGGGGAAAATCCCTTATGAGAATTCACTTTTTCCAAAGAGTCTCCCTGAGGAAAGTTCCACTGCATTGGAGACTGCAGTGCCATGGTAGAGACTCAGGAGAGTTCCAGAATGGTCAAGGTGAGGTTCACAGGGCGGACATCAATGGTCGGCAGAAGTGACTGTCATCTGGGAACTCTGCCTCATCCCCTGCCTTTCCCGCGGGTTTCCCGTGAGTAGTGGGCGCAGGCCATGCCCTTGGGGCGGTACGGGCAGGGTGTTCCTGGGTCATTTCAAAAGCCTTGCGAGGCTGGCCTCACCCCTCCGTCCCCCAGCCTGGGGCTTGCGCTTCTGCCAGGGGTTGGGGTTCAGAGGCGGCAGAAGTGTCCGCGCCGCTCCCCTCACCAGCTTCCCAACTGAGCTTGCCACCCTCCCGCCCCTCCATCTGCTCCAGAACGCCTGGCTTTCCCTCCTTGCACAGTCGTCATCCTGCACAACCGTCTTCCTTGTCACCCCCCAGCTCAACTCTGCCAATGGCAAGCCTACTGGGCTCTGGCGATCCTTCCGCCTCAGCCTTCCAAGTAGCTGGAACTATAAGCGTGCACTACCACGCCCGGCTAATTTTTGATTTATTGTAGAGATGAGGTCTTGCCAAGTTGCCCAGGTGGGTCTCGACCCCACGGGCTCAGGCAATCCACTCTTCTTTGTTTCTTTCCATTCCCCTCAGCCTCTCCCGGGCTCAGGCTGCTGGAAGCCGCAACCCCTAAAGAGGCAAAATGGAGGTTACCCGAAAATGGGAAAAACGCTGACTGGGAGCAGAGCCCCAGTGGGAAGCGGCCATGTTGGAGGCAGAGCCCCATGGATCCTATTGAAGGACTCCTTTTGGCCTTAAAGGAATGCATGCTTCGGCTTGAAAAACACTTCCCTTGATAAATAAAACGATTAGCTAGAATGTGTAAGGATGTGGAATTAGCAGTAAACCTATGTATAGAAACGTAAAAAGGGCTCAACAGCAAAAATTTCCCCCTGAAGGGACAAAGGAATGTTTTACTACCCCCTTTCCCATGAAATTTTGCAACCTTTAGCTAAAAAGAAAAAACAAGTACTTTCTCATACCCTTTATAAGTAACAACATTGACAGTTGTGATTGATGAGGAAGTGAGAAACTGAGACAGAGTATCTCCAAAAACAGGTGTTTTCAGGAAAAACAAGTCACAGACATGCCTTTTGATTTAAGAAACAATTAGAAAGAGGGTTAAAATTAAAGTAAGGATTAGAATTAAATAAATAACAGTTATAATTAAAAGATAAATGTTTATTATAGATGTAGGTATTAGTTAAATATAAGTAATAGAAGGAATAGGAAATAATTAAGCTTTAAGGTAAACTTAAAATTATACACAATGTAGGTTTAAAATTAAATACATTTAGGATTAGAAGATTAATTTCATATATAAGTGTAGTTTAGACTTAAGTTTTGTTTGGACATATAAAATGTAAAATAGGTGATAAGAAAATAGCAAGTAATATAGATAAGGCAATTAGAATGAAGAAAGTTAAAATTTTAAATTAATTAATAGAGAGTATTAAGAATTCGTAGTGGGTAAGATAAGAGTGGTCATATAAAAGAGAAAACAAGTCAATATATTGCTGCTAAAAGTGTATTAAGAAAATAGATTAGTAAAGGAAAAGAAATAGAATAGCGAC
>NW_007253601.1:80597-87891 GCF_000164805.1 Carlito syrichta | reverse complement strand
GCCACCAGTAGCAGGAAGGAACAAAAAGAAACTTGTAAAGGTCAACTTCCCCATAAACAAAAGGAAAAAACATGATGTAAGCATTTAATGTGTAACGTATTTTCGTGGGTACAGGGGTCAGTAAAAAAAACTATGCAAACATGCAAGAATTGAATAACAACTGGCAGAGTCCTGAACTCTGCCCAAGAAGTTGACTCCTGTCCTGGTTCTCCCCATTCAGGCCCTGACTCTCTCCTGGAGCTGGACTCTGGCATCAGGCCTTCACCGGGTCTTTCTTGCGCAGCTCAGCAGCCTCCAGGCTCGGCTGCCGGCCCCAGCCCAGCCATCTGCCCTTGCCAGAGGGCCTCCTTCTGGAGCGCCGCCCCCCACTCAGATCCCGCCAGAGCTCCCTGGTCTTGAATTCCAGATGCTCCGCCCGGAACCCTGGGAACCCGCCATGGATGGCACGACGGGCAGAGCTCCCCGCTCCTGCAGGGTCGCCGGCAGGGCCGAGAAGGGAAACTGTGACCCCATCCGCACAGTTCTGCCCAGGAGTCCGCTTCCACGGAGACCCAGTGGCCTGGCCCCTGTCCCCCCAGGGAGGCCCCGGGGAGCCCGGGAGAGGACGGACCCAAGGCAGGGCGAGGAGGCCGCTGGGGAGGAGCTCGCGAGGCGGGGGCGCAGGGCCTCGGCCGTGCTGCTGCCAAGTTCAGCCATCACTTAAGACCCGTTTCCTGTGGCCTCCTCCAGGGAAGTCCCTCTGGTCTTCTAGGTCGGGATTAACTTTCTTTTCTCTACGTTCTCGGGGT
This sequence comes from Carlito syrichta, assembly GCF_000164805.1. Lineage (NCBI taxonomy): Eukaryota > Metazoa > Chordata > Mammalia > Primates > Tarsiidae > Carlito > Carlito syrichta. The sequence goes on along the minus strand of NW_007253601.1, from coordinate 87,103 downwards.
ACTTTGTTCTACCAAAACTTTTATGACGTTCATGTATTTTTGCATGTGTTGTCTGAGCTCCCAGAACTTGGCACGGCGCTGGACATTAAGCACTAAAGAGATGCTTACTGGCTGAATAAAGCAAAGAGTGAACAGATAAGTACAGTGAAAGCTGCTTTTCTGCCCCTAGTCTATAAACATCTGGAAAAGAAGAAATAGGCTTGGTTATCCTGGACGCTGCTGCCATAACCAGCGTGGTTGCACACCTCGTCTCTTCTCAATAAACGTTGGCAAAACTGTTAGTTTGATGGAGTTTGTGACTATAATAATCTCATACCGTTACTTTTTTATCTACTTTCTGTAAAAAAGAATAAAGGGAAATCTATTGCCTGGGTTTCCTACTGTTATATTTTCTGACTACTTCAGGTGGCATGCCTTGTTTTGAGCTCTATCGCCTACCTTGAGACCCACAGGGTGGCCCCGCTGCCTGGCTGCTTTCCTGGAAAACGCCAAACACCCAATAACATGAGCAGTTGGGTTCTTGTGCAGCACCCACCTGTTGGCTATTTTTGCAGCTCTCTGCACAGTCCTGATCTTAGTCCTCCCATGTCCCAGAGAAGGAGGCGATGCAGCGCCTGTTAGCTCTGTTTTCTAGATGAGGAGAGAGACACCTCTGGGCTATAAGATGACGATCTGCCCTGGGCTGCTGGCTGCAGTTGGCTGAAGACCTGGCCATGGTCAAAGCCAAGGGGCCTCTTGTTCAGTCCAGGGCACAGTATGGTACCACCACACCTCACAGCCCTCGGGGTCAGGTCTCCTGGGGCTGCTTCCTTCTTTCTTGTGAAATGCAGCTCATCCTAGGCCCTAAGATGCTGAGACAGGAAGCCAGGATGAGTGTGGTCCTGGTAGGTGCAATCTTGTGATCCCTCAGAGCTGCAGAAAAAGCCCAAGTAGAGCCTGTGCCACCAGGGCTTTGTCGAGAAACTTCCACTGACCCCATGCTTATCAGAAATGATGTCATCACCTCTCATTTCTCCACTCTTACGCTCAAAGTTTGAGTTTCTTTCCAAATTCACAGCTTTTGCAAAACACTGGAGAGAATAAGTTAGTCTGAAATTCCAAGTCTCAGTGTATTTGGCCCTGCCTGCAACCTGGGGAGTCGAATCGTGCTCCAGTGTTCTTGTTTCTTGGGAGGTTTTGGCTCAGGTTAAGATCCAAGGCTACGGTCTGGTGCCGCCTCCTCACTGGCTGGGCATGGTTGATATATTTGCTCCTCCTGTTGCACCTGAAGGGGCCCGGGAGGTGGGAACCCAGTCAGGATCGCTGACAGTTAGGGACAGCTGACTGTGTGTCAGGCATTGTGGAATGTGCTGGAGACATGCATTATCTCAGAGTCTTCGCAAGCAGCCGTGTGCCTCTTACTCACTCAGGAGACGGAGGTTCAAATTGCTAAGTGGTTCTTCCCAAGGCACATATAAATCCCCTCTGACTCCAAATCCGAGCGCTTAATAGGACCAGGTTTTAGGGACAGGGTGCAGAGTGTCCTTCAGAGGGATCTGACACAGAGGGCTTGCCTTCTGGAAACTTCTATCCTCCCTGCAGACTTATGGTAAGACCTTAGGTCAGACACAATCTCCTGATGTACCTTTATGTTCTTGCCTTGGATGTAGGGTGCCAATGCTGGCACTATACCAACTTTCCTGCATCCCAGCACCTTCCTTTCCTAACACCCAGCATTGTTTTCTCAGGATGTTAAGGGATGTCCTGACCCAGCATGAGAGCCTGGGAACTGTACTGCAGCCTGGGAACTATATTGCAGCATTTAGAGCTGGTCTTCCTAGGTCTAAATGCTGGTCCTGCCATTGACTTTTTTTTTTTTTAATTGAGTTGGAGTCTCACTCTGTCGCCCAGACTGGAGTGCAGTGGCCTCTCCCGGCCACCGCAGCCTCGACCTGCTGGGCTCTGGCGATCCTTCCGCCTCAGCCTTCCAAGTAGCTGGAACTACAGATGCGTGCTACCATGCCTGGCTAATTTTTTTGATTTTTATTGTAGAGATGAAGTCTCGCCGAGTTGCCCAGGCAGGTCTCGAACCCACGGGCTCAGGCAATTCACTCATCTCGGCCTCCCAAGGCGCGGGATTACAGGCTGAGCCACCGAGCCCGGCGCCATTGACTTTTCATATGATCGAACTGCTCTGGGCCTCAACTTTCTCATCCAAGAAATGGGAATGTGAGGGGCTTGTGTTCCACCAAAATTCACATGTTGAAGCCCTAGTATCCAGTACTACAGAATGTGACTTTTGGGAGATAGGGCCTTTAAAGAGGAAATCAAATTAAAATGAGGTCATTAGAGTGGGCCCTAATCCAATATGTCTGGTGTCCTTATAAAAAGAGGTGTTTAGGACACACAAAGAGAAACCTCTTCCCGCTGCACTCACACACAAGAGCAACCACGCGAGGACACAGGAGAAGACGGCCGTCTGCAAGCCAAGGAGAGAGGCCTCAGGAGAACCCAACCTTGCCAAGACCTCGATCTCAGACTTCCAGCCTTCAGAACTGTGGGAGAACGAATGTCTGTTGTTGAAGCCCCCCCAGTCTGTGGTGCTCTGTTATGGCAGCCTGAACAGACTGACGGGGGTGTTTGGAATCATAACTGTTTCACTACTCGTTCTGGTTGTGTTCATGTTGGGATTGACTGTCTGGGATCAAATGCTCAAGCATTTACTAACTCTGGGATTCTGAGCATGTCTCTTAACCTTTCCAAGCCTTGGTTGTTCAGTTTGTGCAGTGGGGCTACTTGCAATGCCTGCCTTGGAGAGGGGCTATGAAATTTAGAGAGCTCATGTGCATTAAGAGCAGAAGACTGCAGTTAGTACATGTCTGAACAGGGATTTGATCACACGTCATCTGATGCCGGAATGAATGCAACCAGAACGAACTCCATGGCAAGTCTTTATTTTTGTCATAAATTGTACCTCCCTAGTTATCCCTATCTCCATTGTACAAAGATGGAAATTTTTCTACAAAATGCAGAAACAAAAGTAAAATTGCTCTCAGTCATTCAACTTCCTTTTGCCAGCAAGCCCTGGAGGAGCAGGGGGCTCCACGCCCTCCCCCCGCTCCCTTCAGCCCTTTGCGTCTCACGAGGAGTTCCCAGACTCCACCTCTTGCTGCCTTCCACTCGTCCATAACCTAAAGCTTGTAGCGGATATAACCACAAACTCCCAGTATAACTGCCACGACTTTCTGGCATCAGGCAGCAATTGGCAACGGGACTGAAAATAGCATTGGCCATTGCTCGCTCATCAAATGGAAGCAGTTTTTCTCAAATGAATTTTTGGAAGCTGTGATAACTATTTTCTTTTAAAGAGAGGGTCTTGCTCTGTTGCCCAGGCTGCAGTGCAGTGGCATGATTATAGCTCATTGCAGCCTTGAACTCTTGGTCTCAAGCAATCCTCCTGCCTCAGCCTCTGGAGTAACTAGGACTACAGGTGCATGCCGCCATGCCCAGTTAATTAAAAAAAAATTTTTTTTGTAGAGACCGGGGATCTCACAATGTTGCCCAGGCTGATCTTGAACTCCCGACCTCAAGGGATCCTCCCACCCAGGCCTCCCAAAGTGCTGGAATTATAGGTGTGAGCCACTGCGCCTGGCATCTTAACTTTTTTAGACTGTCGTGACGGAGCTTTCCAGAGGCACCTGGCAAAGAGTGGTGGGTATGTGAGATGAGTCACGATACCCATGCAGGTGCTGAGGACGGGTTGATTTTAATTAGAAACAAGATTGACCCTGAGTGGCATATCTAGTTCCTCTGCAGCCAGGGCAAGACCTTCTTCAAACATTGCACCCCCTCTGGTTAGTAGCTGAGAAGCAACGACCTCAGCAGAATGCAAGCTTTTTCTTAGTTCTGCTGGACAGGCTTCCCAAGGAGGCATCAGGGGCCAGACGGCGGTCGAGCTCCCCTCCGCCTGACTGGCTTGTGGTGCCCCAGGAGTTAGGCTTCAGCGACACGGGGCAGGGGCTGCTACATGCTGGAAGTATTGCAAAGCCCCACGTGAGCAGTGCCTGTGGACTGTCCCTGCACTTAGTCGGATTGAAAAAGGAGACCTGTGCTTTCTGCTTCCTGGCAGAGAAAGGACACCATGTGTGTCCTCCCACATCCTCATACTCCCAAGGAGCTGACTTCTCCGCCCCTTCCCTTACTTCCACTCCCAATAAACAGTTCACCACGGGGTGAAGTCAAACGGGTAGTCAAAGGAGAGGGAAGGCGAGGAACGGCGCTCCGGCGCCTTCGATGACTGTGTTTGCCTGCGAGAAGGCGGTAGTCAAGCCTGCGTGGAGCGACGTCTTCACGGGCGACCACCCGGAGCCCACGCTCGGCGTACTTTCCCTCCATGCCTCGTCTGCGGCGATGGCGTTTCAGCCTCTGAGTGCAGGGCAGGTGTTTCTCGAGGCTGCTCAGCCAATATGTCTGACCTTTAGAAGAAGAAATGAGAAGTCAAGAGACAGGGAGAGGGAGAAGAAAATTCTCCATGCGTTATTTCCTTCCTCCTGTTGGCAGAACAAGTGTGGGGAGAGAATTGCCAGGAGGCCGCGTCTGCTCCCGGCGCAGTGATTTAGTACAAATTCACCATTTCCTTCCCCCCATTTCCCTTTTGATTAATCATGGGAAGGTCTGAATGTTCCCCTTAAAGAATCATGGCCCAGAACTTTTCTTGGCAGTCACTTATAACTGCTTCTAACAAGGTTCTTGTATTTCTCTGAGGCTGTTTCTCAGAGCTTTGGAAAACGGTGCGTAACCAGAGTGACTCAGGCCCCTTTTGCTGAAACTGGGTGATATTAATTCTATTACACAGCTGCGAAGCCAGAGACCGGTTAAGGATTGATTCAAGCAGTTCTAGCCTGCACACCCTGAGGTCTGGAGATTTAAGGGGAGGGAGAGCAAAAGAAAGGAACAGAAACAGACCCTGGGTTGGGATGGTGTCCCCTACAAATGGCTATTACTCTTACTAAGGCTCTGAGTTAGCCCTCATCAGTGAGGAGGCAGAGGGCCGAGGTGGGCTGCCCTCCTGGTGCCTGTTCTTGCCATTGGTGGAGCCATGGAAGAACCACTAGACCCAAAGCCGGAAGACCCTGCTTGGCCTAACCCGGCCCACCTCCTCGGCCTTACCTCTGCTCTTCCAGAATGGCTTAGGGGGCCCCAGCCCCTCCTCTCTTTGCCTTCACTCTGAGTGGGTGCGTCAGCACAGAGGCCCCCAAAGCTCCACAAGGGAGTTGCCAGGGATAGAATGTGGCACTGCCCCTCCTCCACATTTTGCATGTTTATTCTTGAACAGATCACGACAGCAAACACTGGCATGGCATTTACTCTGTGCCAGGCCCCGCTCTAAACCTTTATATTATATATATGAATTCATTTAATCCCCACAACAATGCTAGAGGGAGAGGCTGGTGTTGTCATTCCCGTTTACAGAGAAGAGCACTGAGACACAGAGAGATTAAGTAATTAAGAGACTGAGCCGGGCTCGGTGGCTCAATCTGTAATCCCAGCGCTTTGGGAGGCTGAGGTGAGTGGATTGCCTGAGCCTGCGGGTTCGAGACCCGCCTGGGCAACTTGGTGAGACCTCATCTCTACAATAAATAAAAAATAAGCCAGGCATAGTAGCGCGCGCCTGTAATTCCAGTTACCTGGAAGGCTGAGGCGAAAGGATCGCCGGAGCCCAGAAGGTTGAGGCTGCGGTGGCCGGGAGCGGCCACTGCACTCCAGTGTGGGCGACAGAGTGAGACTCCAACTCAAAAAAAAAAAAAAAGAGTTTAAGGCATCAAGAGATGACCTTCCCAGGCTCACATAAGTAACAAGAAGCCGAGCTAGGGCTGAAAGGCAAGCAGTCCAGCTCCAACACCTTTGCCCACTCCAACGCTGTGGTCCAGGTGACACTGTCCTCCAGACTCCCAGCTATCCTCCTGAGTGGCTACTATGGTCAGTTTTGGTGTGTGTGAATCTTTGCAAAAAATGTTGCATGGCATTTGTATGTCTGCACATACACATATATGGTCCATGTATATCACTCATATATTCTTTCTTTCTGCAGACAAATAGTAGCATTTATACTCTTCTTTGTTGCACCAAATACAATCGATTTGACTATGATCTTTCCATATCAGCTCATGCAGAGATGCCACATTCTTTTTAACACGTGCATAGTATACTTCGTTGCATGAACCTTAGAATATAAATTTACCTCCTGGTGCACATTTTGGCTGTTTTCATTATGGACTGTTACTAATAATGCTGCAGTGACTATTTTCTTGCACAAATGAGGTTTGTGAAAGGCAGAAGGACCACCCAAAGGGTGTTCGTGGTCTAATCTCTGGAATTTTTGAGTTCGTTAGTTTACATGGCAAAAGGGATTGTGTAGATAGAGTTCAGCTTGTGAGCCTTAAGAAAGGGCAGTTAAGCCGGGCTCGGTGGCTCAGCCTGTAATCCTGCGCCTTTGGGAGGCTGAGGTGAGTGGATTGCCTGAGCCC
>NW_007253601.1:33200-80460 GCF_000164805.1 Carlito syrichta | reverse complement strand
GTCGAGGCTGCGGTGGCCGGGAGCGGCCACTGCACTCCAGTCTGGGTGGCAGAGTGAGACTCCAACCCAAAAAAAAAAGAAAGAAAGGGCAGTTATCCTGAATCATCTGGGCCTATAACTCAATCACAGGAGCCGTTGCCGTAGACTGAATGTCTGTATCTTCAAAAATTCATGTGTTGGAACCCACCTCTCAAGGTGGTGGTACTAAGCGGTGGGCCTCTGGGAGGTGAGGGCAGAGTCCTCATGAACGGAATGAGTGCCCTTGTAGAAGAGGCCAGAGGGAGCTTGTGCACCCCTTCTGCCCTGTGAGGGCACGTAGTTCCACATCTCTCAGGCATGTGCCCTTACCAGACACCGAACCTGCTTGCACCTTGATCTTAGACTCCCCAGCCTTCAGAAATGTGAGCAACACATTTCTGTTGTTTGTAAATTGTTTTACTCAGTCTAAACTATTTTTTATACCAGCCAACATAGACCAAGATGGTCTTTAAAAGTACAGAGCTCTCTCCAGCTGGAGGCAAGGATGCCAGAAATATGTGAATGGCAGGAAGGACACTCACCATTTCTGGTTTGAAAGCGTGAGCCTTGAACCAGGAAATGTGGGAAGCTCCTAGAAGCCAAGAATGAACCCTGGCTGACAGCTAGCAAAGAACTGGGGACCTCAGTGCTTCAATCACATGGAACCAAATTCTACTAACACCCTGAATGCGTTCAGAATTAGGTTCCCTTACAGGACCTCTAGATAGAGCCCAGGACAGCCAAAACCCTGACTTCAGCCTTGTGGGAGCTGGATCAGGGAAGCCAGTGAGTGGTCTGGCTTTCTCAGCTACAGAAATGTGAGATAGTAAATGTGCATTTTTCAAAATGCTAAATTTGTGGTAATCTGCTACAGAAGCAATGGAAAACTAACCTACTGCTGTTCGCCTACAAGTAGAATAGCTAGGTTAAAGTACTTGATTGATAGATACTGTTAAATGGCTTCCTTTGAACTGAGACCAGCCTGAAGATACCTAATTTTTAGAGCCTCACCTTCTGTATCAGAAAAGTGGAAATAACAACAACTGTGGGGCTATTGTAAGGATGAGAAAAACACACACATGCTCATATGTTTGTTTGTACACACATGTGTGTAGAAGTATGCATACTTATATGCATGAGCATATACTTATACACATACACTCATGTATATATATGCACATATATACCTATACACACGTGTGTATACACAGACACACACACATGTAGTACATGCGTGCATACCTACACATATATGTGCATGCCCTTGTGTATACATGCACACGTGTCCATGTCTCTATATATGTGCATGTATATCTACACAAACACATGCACACACATTTATTAGAGAAAACACTTGCACGTCTTGCGTGTGGCAGGTATTCCATCAATGATAGTTCCTATCGTCTCAGAACCAACTAAAATGCCTAAATATTGCAGCTGTGAGTTTGCGATGGAAAACGAGGGTCAAGACAGTCTGATGATACGCCCAGGGTCGGGCCACAAAAGATGAGACCCCTTCCTGCCTCCACCCCAGCATGGTGTGTTTTTACTCTGCCAACTCCCTTCGAAGAAGGATGAGCAGCGTTCAGCTGGGCCCATTAGCAAAGTATCAGAGCCGTCCCTGGGGCGGTTGTAATGCTCTCCCGTCCCAGAGTTCTAAGGTGGCTTATGTTCTCTCCTGGTGCTAAGATTTAAATGGTGAAATACAGAGCTCAAAAAGAAATATGACCAAGGCAAATAAAGGTTGCAGAACCAAGAACTTTTCTTTCTTGAAAAGAAATAGAAAGGATTATTATAACTTACTTCTCCTTGGAGTAGGGCAAACTCTGGAAAACATAAAACGTTGAATTGAACCATTTTTAGATTATTTATCTCAGTGACTCCCAAATGTCAGTTCACAAGCTACTGTGTCAGAGTCAGCTGGGGGTGCTTGTGAAGAATTCAGTTTGGGGCTGACTTGGAGTTTCCAGGATGGGGCTTGGGAAGCTGATTTGTGATTCTCTGGGTGATTCTATCTGTATCTGGGTATGGCTGCCACTCTCTTGGCATCCTGGTCAGAAGACAGTGGTCTTGGCTGTGAGAGCAGAGGGACCGAAGGCCCACATCAGGAGCCTGCCTGCTTGGCTGCCGCACAAGCGGAGGAGAAGCTCCTTTCCATGGAGCTGTGGGCCTCTTCCCTAGAGCTGCCACCCATGTAGCATGCCCTCTGGAAAAGAAATACTCAACTGCTTCATCAGTGGGACAGCCTTTCAAGCATTCGAAGGCCGGTATATAGTCCAGCAGGCGCTTCAAACTCCTAGGAGACCAGTGCCATCTTTCTGCCTCCTGGTTGCACTTACCATGGTGCCTACCTGGGTTTTCTGCCACATTGGCTTCACTTTCACATCTCTTTGCGTGTTTCATTCGGAGTTCCATTTCCTTCTATGTCAGAGCTAACTATATGGCTTGTGCCTTGCAGATGCTTTTTGGAGTGCTAGTGGATTGATGTGCTGCTCCACTTATATATATGTTGTTAAGTGGAGTCTTCCAGAGAGGGGAAACCTTGATCCAACAGTTACTGCGATGGTGAGAATATCAGGTGCTTATGATATGCTGCTGGAAGGAGCACTGGGCTTCAGGGAGAGCCTGGGGGTGTCTGCAGTTCTGCTATGATGTCTGCATCCACAATAAACCTTAAATGTGAGATGATGGCACTAGACATCTGTATATCACCGACTTGTTGTTCTAACATCCTGGTTGTCTTAATCCCACCCTGTTCCAGCCACTTCTTATTGAAAACATGGGCTTCCCCCCATTATCCATTTTTACTCATTTTATCTACAGGACAGACGTGGCTCCTGTTCTTAGTTATTGCTGATCTCATTTTACCCTGTGATCACTTGGTGGGAACAGTCCAAAGAGATTTAAGTTAGGATCAAGTTCTCCAGGGGCTTCTGTACCCTTTTAGACCTTAGACCTATAGTGTGGGTAGTAGGTAGAATGTGACTGAGGGGGACAGCCAGGCCAGTATTTTGCCAGGCACATGTAATTCAGTAAACACAGAAGGGCATGCAATAGAAGCAGTTATGCCTTTTCCTTCCTTATTAAAAAACACGTGTGGACATATGCATGTATATCTGTATATGTGTGCATATGCATGTATAAAGCCAAATACATGTGACCTTTAGTGACACCAGGAGATCAAACAGCACTTTATGAATGAATCCACTTTACAGAAGAGAAAACTGAAACTCAGGAAAGAAGAGTGAGAGCCAGCACAGTGATGCCCAGGGGCCACTCAGAAGACCAAGCTGGGAAGATCACTTGTGACCAGGAGTTTGAAATCACCCTGGGAGACATCATGACATGCCCATCTCAAATACAAAACAAAAAAATCCAAATAGGCAAAATGACGTTTCCAAGACTCCAGAGTTAGTAATTGAGTTAGAACTGGAATGTGTCGAAATTGTATGATGTTTTATTAGGTGACGTGCACGTGTGGTTCAAAAATCAGAATGATGTGACACAGATATAGAGTCAGAAGCCTTCTTACGACGCCATCCCTGTCTCTCGCCTTCCTCCCCATCTGCTGCACCCTCACCTTTGCTGCTTAGGTGTCCCTCTGGTCTTCTTCATGCAGATATAAGCTAACATGAATGCATACGATCTTCTAATCCTTTTTTCCGGCCCCAACGGTAGCATACTGAATATACTGCTCTCTGTTTTGTTTTTTCATTTATGAAATCCTGGAAATTGATTATTATCATTTTTTGCAACTGCATTGTATATAGTCCCTTCTGCAGATGTACAGGGTTGTTTTTGGTTTGCTTGTTTGGAGCAGCTCGATTGAGATATAATGAACATACCATGAATCCACTCATCTAGAGTCTGTAATTCAGAGGTTTTTAGTATATTCAGAGATGTGCAGCCATCACACACTATGATAGTTTTTGTTTGTCTGTTTGTTTGTTTTGAGTCAGGATCTCACTCTGTTGCCCAGGCTGGAGGGCAGTGTCATAATCACGGCTCACCTCAGCCTGACCTCCTGTGCTGGGCTACTTCCTCAGAGGATACTCCAGCCCATCAAGCCTTCAGATGACTGTGGTCCGAACTGACATCTCCCGGCATCCTTCTGAGAGAGAAACTTTGAGCCAGAACTACTTGGCCGAGCACTCCTGAATCCCAGTGAGAGGTAAGAAATGGAGATTGTTGCTTTAAGCCACTTAGTCATAGGGTCTGTTGTGCAGTGATAGATAATTAATACGTTCATCAGATGTTCAGATTGTGATTGCTAGCTCTCAGTCTATGTCTTCAGATGGTTCAATAGAGCGCTGGCTGTAGATACACACACCTTAAATCATTACTTTCGATCTCAGCTTTAGCTGTTTTGGGTGATGACTCCTGCTCCGATCCTCCCTCTTCTGCCAAAGGAGACATTGCCGGCATGTCCAGGCGCACTTTTTGAGGGACAGAGAATGCCACATCTCCTTCCTGTGACCCGAGCTGTCTGCTGCAGCCAGAGCTGACACGTGAAGATTCGGGAGGTCTGGATCTTAAGGGCCCCATTGCCCCTGATGTGGGAGCAACGTCAGTCTGCCTCCTTGGGGTAACGCTGTGGGCCCAGAGGGACTTCCCTCCTTTTCGAAAGGGCTCTGTCCTGTGGAATGAGCATTTCCAGTGCAACCGTGTCTGGACTTGCATTCTGGCAGCAGCGCAAACTGCATGTGATTGTTTCTTTTCCAAATGGGACAAAGACTTTGTTTTGTTTCTACCTGACCCACTTCTCCAGTCCAAGACCAGCCCTTTCTGGGCTCCTCTCCTCTGAGCCAGCCTTGGTGTTTCACGCATATGCGTCCAGCCTGACATCAAACTGAGAGGGAACAGAAAATCAGTAGTTGGCACTGGTAGGCTCTTTTGTCAGGAAAAGCTATTAATTTACAGCCACATTCTACAGTTTAAAAAAAATCACCTTACAGAAAAGCCTCGTGAAGAAGAGGAATGTTTGCAGAGGGTTTCCTCAGGAGCCCGTGTGGCCTGCTTGTCAATGTATACACACCCCTTCACTTTGAAGCAACCTTGATATAGAGGTTACTTTGAACAGAGCGTTAAAGATTGATGAGCTATGAACCACGATACCATGGTGCCAGCAGTTTTTGAGACTAACTTTTCTAGAGACTTGCCAGAGGGCCTGGATATTTCTATTTAAAAAAAATCTAAAAACTCATTTTAAAGGCCAAATTTAAAATAGGGACTTACGGATACTTTCCTCATGGCTGCGATCCCTCTTAGATGCAGAGATGACTTCTTACTACTGAGGTGGGAGAGCTATGCTGTCCAATATGGTAGCCACCAGCCCATGTGTCGATTTCAATCTCAATTCAGGACGTGGGTACTGAGGCTCACGCCAGTACTTGGGAGGCCGAGCCAGGCCAGGAGATCAAGATCAAGACCCTGTCTCTAAAAACATAAACAAAAAATTAGGTGAGCAGGTGGTGCCTGCCTATAGTCCCAGCTACTCAAGAAACTGAGGCAGGAGGATTGCTTGAGCCCAGGAGGTTGAGGCTGCCATGAGCCATGATTACACCACTGCACTTCAGCTTGAGTGACAGAGTAAGACCCTGTCTCTTAAAAAAAAGAAATCTGAATTTAAAGGAATTAATATTACACTAAATTTAAAGTTTAGTGCCTCAGTTACAATGGCCACATTTCAAGTGCTCAATAACCACGTGTGTATTTAAGATCGCAGATTGTAGAACAATTCCATCATTGTGAAAGTTCTGTTGGCTGGCTCAGGTTTAGAGTTTTGCCTGGTCCTCTGTGTGAAAACAAAACAGAACAAAACATTCTCTCCTACCCACTCCCCCAAAGGGACAAGACTGACGGAGTCAGACTTTTCTGCCTCAGATCTAGCTAATACTTCCTAAATAGGAAATAGGAAGTCTCTCTCCCAAGCAGGGTGACTCGGAGATTAAAAATAATCAAATTCTGAACCGGGCTCGGTGGCTCAGCCTGTAATCCCGCGCTTTGGGAGGCTGAGGTGAGTGGATTGCCTGAGCTCGCAGGTTCGAGACCCGCCTGGGCAACTTGGTGAGACCTCATCTCTACAATAAAATCAAAAAATTAGCCGGGCATGGTAACACGCGCCTGTAATTCCAGCTACTTGGAAGGCTGAGGCGGGAGGATCACTGGAGCCCGGCAGGTCGAGGCTGCGGTGGCCGGGAGCGGCCACTGCACTCCAGTCTGGGCGACAGAGTGAGACTCCAACTCAAAAAAAAAAAAAATCAAATTCTGAATATTGAGTGTACACTACAGCCAAGAAATAACTCTCTCTTCTGGGTTAAAAACAAACAAGAACACAAAAGAACAATAGCACATGAGGTTCCCTTAGTGGGTGTTTGTGATACTTTGACAAGTGGAAGAGAGAGTGCCTTTCCACTTCATGGGAGCAAGGCTTGGAGAACCTGTCAATGCTTGCAAAATCCTGCTGAAGACGGAATGCACACTTTCGCAAGTGCCAAGTGCTCTGTCATTATTTATTAATGACTGTATCAATAATAGTAAAGCAAATGCTTTTGTGATGGGGTTTCTTCTGATATTTGAGCTCCAAGGTATATTTGTGCATCCAGTTCTTCCAGAATATTTTTTATTTTTTATTATTATTATTATTATTATTTTTTGAGTTGGAGTCTCACTGTCGCCCAGACTGGAGTGCAGTGGCCGCTTCCGGCCACCGCAGCCTCGACCTGCTGGGCTCCGGCGATCCTTCCGCCTCAGCCTTCCAAGTAGCTGGAACTACAGGCGCGCATTACCACGCCCGGCCAATTTTTTTGATTTATTGTAGAGATGAGGTCTCGCCTGCCCAGGCGGGTCTCGAACCCGCGGGTTCAGGCAATCCACTTACCTCAGCCTCCCAAAGGCGTGGGATTATAGGCTGAGCCACCGAGCCCGGCTTCTTCCAGAATTTAAAAGGGAAATCAAACAAACAAACTCGAAAAATAATACATGGAAAATCTACCAGGGAGATAGGTTCTAGGAGATCCATGCCTCATGCGTGTCTCACACAATCTCCAGTTCCAGTCAAGCACTGTCTGCCTTTAGGAAGTGCTGAGCACCTTAGGAATGCTTATTGGCTTCTCCTTGCTGAACAGGAAGAAGCTTCTATCAGCTAACGCTAACCTATAGCAATCAATAGCAATAACAGTAATAGCTAACATTTCTTGAGAGTGTATGTCACAAGCTCTGTGCAAGGAGCTTCAGACACATTGCCACCTTTCATCAAACAATCATCCACAAGTCAGACACAATGGCATTAACCTCATCACACAGATGTGCCAATTGAGGCGGCAGAGGGTTTTCTGATGGCCCTGGGAAAGTAGCAGGAGGCCAGGAACAGCAGAGCCTTTGTGCGCGGAGCTTTGCGTTCTGTGAGGGATTTGTCTCTGGCGGGTTCTGGAGGAAGCCCTGAGCAGAGGAGGCTTCATATTTTATGGCTGAGGCTGGGACAGGTCCTGTAGGCAAGAGTGAGAAAACAATTCACAAATGAAAAAAAAAAATCCTGGTTCCTAAGAGCCTCGAGAGCTCAACCAGCTCAAAAGGAGGATATTTGGAAAACTGGAATGGCGGCAGAGGGATCCCCCACGTCTCTCACAACAGGTGCTAATGCGGACAGGAAAGAGAAGGCAGGACCACCAGGGTCAGAAGACCAATTCGCTCTCCGTTGCCAGAGCCCCGAGTGATCACAAGGTGGACCCTTACGAATCTCTTTTCTGTGGTGTCTCATGCTCCCCACCCTCCTGATGCTCAAAGGATGCAAAACTTGACCTTCAAATTTCGCAAAACAAGCAGCTCCCCTCACATTGAAGGGGCCTCAGTTCTGAGTGCTTTTCGTCTTATGCCTGAAGTTTGTAGGTGAAATGACGTTGTGGAGTGGTGCGTGTTTATTGGAATCACAAGTTACGTGTGTCAGTGTGCTAGTGAGTCGGAGCGTGAGGCCAGATCCTTGACTTTGCACAGCAGGTTGCAGAATGCCAGGCTACGTGAGTCCTTCCATTCGGGAAGGTCTTGGGAAGGTTGTGGTGACAATCTCGTGGTGGCATGGAGCTCTGATGGATGCCGAGGAGTCTTCTCTGAGGTCCGGAGACCGAAGTGTGTCATCTGCGTGCAGCTGCTTGAAGGTGGGAAGACAGACAATGCCGATTCTCAACTGTGTGACTCAATAGGATACCGTCCCCTTTTGAATCATGATGACCAAGCATGCCGCAAATATTTATTGCCGGTCACTGTGTGCAAGGCCCTCACTGTTCAAGAGAAAAGACGTGTGTCATGAATTGTAAACAAGACACAGTGCTGCCTGTGTCTTATGGAACAGCAAATAGCAGGTGCTAAAGATACCCCAGGGCCCACCCACCACTGTCCCTGCCCACCCTAGTTCTCTGGTGCCTCTGACTGCAGTTTCAGTCCCACCCAGGCTTGGAGTGGATTCTGACAGGCAGGAAGTGTATAAAGAACCCTAGCCCTATTCCCTTTCAATGCGTGTGGTACAAAGCCCTAGAAGTGTCTGGCACAGGGACGTCTGCCTGAGCCCATGTGTGTATAGGTGTCCAAGAGTGAATGGGAGGCAGAAGTCAACATACATCACAGTGATTTCCCACAGGAAGAAGGACAAGAGGCATGCACAAGGACACACAAAAGCCCTGGTTGGAATTGCTTCGATAGGTCAGATAAAGCCTTCTGGAAGGAAAAAGCCTTGGCCCCAGTGTCCAAAGAGTTTACTGGCTGCGTGTGGGAGGCAGGCAGAGGGCGGAAGGTGTGGATTGGGAGGATGAGTATGGTTGAGCTTGGCATGACTGGGGGTGACTTGGGGCCAGAATCCAGGCCTGGATCTCCATCCCAAGTGACGTGTGCTGCCCGTAGGGACACGGGGAACCTCCTAACGGCAGGTGTTGTGCACACAGCACACTCTGGCAGGGAGCCAGAGCAGGAGTGATGTCACAGCCCAGCCATGTGTGTCACACTGGGTGCATGAATGAGTGAGTGTCCTCGCTTTGTGATGACCGGTGGACTCTGCCTTCTCCCGACCTGGCACCTCCGTTGCTTCCAAGCACAGGTGGGGGACTAGGAGGAGAGTGCATTTGCTGGGGAGCTGGTGAACCCGAGCTTTAGGCCTCTCACTGGCTGTAGGAGGGGCCAGAGCAACGTGGTCATGTGGTCAGGAGTTTGTACATTCTTTTTCTTAAAGTGCACTCTCAAAATTGTATTAGCTGCAGGCCTCACAAACGCGTGCGTCTATCCTTGGCTGTGAGCAGTGGTTAGATCTCCAGCAACCTTGGGAGTCCAAGTTCCCTGACGTCACGGTGTCCCCTTCCTTCCTGCGGGTCTGTTTGAGGACTGAGCCTCTGCCCTGGTTCTTCCTCAGGCCCAGTGGATGGTGCTGCTCACTCGGCTCCGGGTCTCCACGCTCAGTGGTCAAGGAAGAGCAGGAAGGACTGACCCCACGGGAAGAGGCCTCGGTGGTGGCAGCAGGCTAGAGCCAGGGCGGAAGCGCAGTCCTCCAACAGAATCCCAGGAAGGAAGGAGGGAGTCCCAGAGCGTGTGTGTGCTTGTGTGTCCCATTATATAGACATTAGACAGCAGAAAGCTCTCCTGCGGGGAGGTATTATAAATAGACCCTAGATTGGGAGGCTGAGGTGAGTGGATCGCCTGAGCCCGTGGGTTCGAGACCCGCCTGGGCAGCGAGACCTCGTCTCTACAATCAATCAAAAAATCATCCGGGCGTGGTAGCACACGCCTGTAGTTCTGGCTACTCTGAAGGCTGAGGCGGAAGGATCGCCGGAGCCCAGCGGGTCGAGGCTGCGGTGGCCGGGAGCGGCCGCTGCACTCCAGTCTGGGCGACAGAGTGAGACTCCGACTCAAAAAAAAAAAGATAAAATAAATAAAAATAAATAAACCTTAGAAGAAGAAGGAGGAGGTAGCTTGTCTAGACTGCAGAGCTGGCTTTTGTGGCTTGGTATTGAACAGTTCTGCTACTGATAATTTTTCCGCCTAGAATACACAGTTATCCTTTGGTATCTGTGGAGGATTGGCTCCAGGACCCCTCCCACCGAAACCAAAATCCACAGATGCTCAAGTCCTTGATATAAAACAGTGTAGTACTTGTGTATAACTGTGCACATCCTCCCATGTACTTTAAATCACCTCTCGATTATTTATAATAACTTACATGGTGTAAATGCCACTAAATATGTGTTATACTGGTTGTTTAGGGAATGATGACAAGAAAAAGAGTCTGTACCTGCTCAGTATAGATGCAACCATTCACTTTTTTGTGGAATATTTTTGATCCATGGTGGGTTGAAGTTATGGATTTGAAAGCCATGGATACAGAGGGCCGATTGCACATTTGCTTTCCTTCTTGCCAGTCCTTGGATTTTTAAAAAATCAGATGGAGTCTCCCCCCTTTTGCCCTTGGGGTTCACTGCAAAGTTGTCATTCAGCGCTGGAGGGGCAGCCAGACATCTCTGGTGTTCACCGCAGTAGGGTATACTCTTGCCTTTGTCAGCCATCTGCTCCATGGGTGCCTACTGCCTCCAGAAGAGCTCCCAGCACAGTATTCAAAGTCCTCTTCCCATCAACACTCCCCACCCTACACACACCTCAACTGAGCTGAGCTACCAACCTTCCCTGCCTCCCCTCTATTTTCTGTCCTCCCAACTTTGCTCAAGCTCTTCCTGTGCTTGGAATTCCCCATCCCCACCATTGGTCATATAAATCCTACCACCCCTGCAAGAACCACTTCATTCATGCAAACATTCAGAATCTCTCAGAACGTTCCCTTGACTCTGCAGTCTTTCCTTGATGATGGGGAGTGGAATGGGGACCAACAAGCTTCTAATTACAGTTTCAGGGTTCTTGCATTTTTTGGAATCCACAGGGGACCCAGGGGGTTGATTTGACAGTAGTTTGGGGCTTAGAGATCAAGCAGATAAGGCCTAGAGGTCAATTACATGCTGTCAATTGATCACCGGGGGACAGTTTTCTTGGTGAATAAATCAAAAGCAGAGAGAGCGTTTGGCTTTAGGGGCAGGTCGGATAATAAAGTAGGTGTGATGGGTTGGCTTGTGGGTCTCTAGGTCAAAGGCAAACAGAGGACTGTGCATCTAGTCTGGAAAGTTTATACTCCCTTGATGGGCCCTCCTGAGGAAGGTCAGAGGCATCTTGTGGGCTTAGAAAAAGGACTTCTGTTGTAGACAGTGGTGATGGACCAGGAGGGGGGCTAAATTTTGTGAATTACTCTGGATAGTGGAAGAGCACCTTAAAGTAATAGGATTGTTAAAGAGTCACACTTCTCCCACCTATCCCTGCTGAGTGCCGGTGAAGTGAATCCCGTGGTGCCTGGCCTGGGCGCTGGGGTGCCACCCACCGTTGTCAGCCCCCTCAGGGTTGCCTAGGCGGCAGAGCGCCACCTCCCTCCAGTTCATGCTCCTTCCCAGGGCAGCCGACCTGCGGGGACAGATCAAGTTTGGGGGTATGAAGGCCTGACCGTTTTTGTCCCAATGTGGGACAAATCCGAAGGATTATTTTGGTTCCAGAATTCCCCATGGGACCAGTTGAGGCCGTCCTTGGGGCTGAATCACCACTTGGTTTTCCCCTCCACCCCGTCCTGTTTCTCTCTCTTCTCGTCCACATCGTCTCACCTCATGATACCCGGGGCACTCCTTCAAAGCATCCTGCACTCTGTCCTCCCACTCAGCGTCTGCTTCCTGAGTGTCCAGCTTTCAACAACCTGCTTTTTGAATACTAGGGGTTTGTAATCTAGCATATAGATGTCTGAGAACTATTTTAAATCTCCTGTAGAATCAGAATATCTTCCCAAATCCCTATAAATATTTAGTAAACCAAATAACGGACGATGGAGAAAGCCCAAGCTGGGTTGGAAGGCAACGTTCCTGAACTCAGCTCCCCTGTGGCTGCCGCCTCTGCCTCGTGTCCTTACGCCTTCATCGAAGAAGACCTTCCCAGAGGCAGGAATGTGGCTTTTCAGTTAGCTTATATGGAATCCTGCGACCAGATTCTGATGCCAAAGCCCAAAGTGCACAGCTAGATAGTGGCTGAGCCCAATTTAGAAATGGAATGTCCTCTGCCCAGTCCAGACCCTTCTCCACCACTTCTCTGAATTCATCCTGGCAGCCTTTCGAAAACGTCAGGAGTCATTTCAGGCTCCAGTCTGTCCAGCGCTTTCTTCCATGTAGTCTTGAAAATCAGTAGGGACCCTGGCCTTGGGCTGCCATGGCAGACTCAGGCGTTGGTATGTTTGGCAGATGTCGGTGTGCTTCGTGCAGGGGGTGCAGAGGGTGGGCTGTCCTCCTGGCCCCCAAATGACTTGAGAACTAGTGAATGAAAAGATAGCCAGGTGTGGTGGTTCATGCCTAGAATCCCAGCACTTTGAGAAGTTGAGGAAGAAGGAGTGCCTGAATCCAGGAGTTCAAGACCTGGGTAACATAGCAAGACCTCATCTCTACAAAAGAAAAACAAAATTAGCCGGGCATGGTAGCACATACCTGTAGACCCAGCCACTTGGAAGGCTGAGGCAGGAGGATCACCTGAGTCCAGAAGGTCAAGGCTGCTGTGAGATGTGACTCTGGTACTGAACTCCAGTCTGGGCAACAGAGTGAGACCCTGACTCAAGAAAAAGAAAGATGAGAGGGTCTGAAGCTATGGAGCCAATCACTACTTCTTGCGACTTGGAACCCTGAATGCAGGTATAGGTCTTTAAAACCTACATAAAACCCTCAACATGCAGTGCTGAACATTTTGTGGGAAAAAAACAAGGCTAAGAGCCAGAGCACTTGGGTTCTCCTCCTGGCTCTGCTTCCACCAATTATGTGATCCAGGACAAAAAATCCACTTGCTCACAAAAATATCAGTTCTTCATTGATATAATAAAGATGGTGAATTAGAACCTCCCCGAGGTCCTTATGGCTAAACCATTCTAAGACAGGGTCTAAGGGAATGTGTTGGAAATGGTCATTCCATCTTTTTCAATCAGTAGACTTTATTTCTGGAGCAATTTCAGTCTTATGTTCACATAGATCTAATACAGTATCGTCCAGAGAGCTTTCTTGCCCCCAAATCCCCTGTGCTCTGTGTGATCATCCTCCATCCCTGGCAACCACTGACCTTCTTGTTGTCTCCTTAGTTTTTCCTTTTCCAGAATGTCATGGAGTTGAAATCATACAGTATGCAGCATTGTCTTTTTCATCTTTTTTCTTCTTTTTTCTTTTGAATACAGGAGACTTTATTGATGGTCCATGATGAGGTGAGGCGTATGGAGCCTTTTCAACCTGGTTTCTTTCTCTTCGTAAGACACATTTAGGTCCTTCCCTGTTATTTTGGAGCCTGCTTGCTAAATTCTGTTTCTTACTGAATGATTCCATTGTCTGGATGTACCACAGTGTGCTTGCCTATTCACCTAGCAAAAGATGTCTTCGTTGCTTCCAAGTTCTGGCAATTATAAACGAAGCTGCTAGAAACATCTGTGTGCAGATTTTTGTGTGGCTGTAAGTTTTCAACTCACTTGGGTAAATACCAAAGAAGGCGATAGCTGGATCACATAAAGAGTATGTTTAGTTTTGTGAGAAACTGCCAAACTGTCTTCCAAAGTGGCTGTACCATTTTGCATTCCCTCCAGCGACGAACGGGGTTTCCTGTCCTTCCTCATGTTGGCCAGCATTTGGTGTTGTCTGGGTTGAACTTGAACCATTCTAATCAGTGTGTAGTAGTCTATCATTATTGTTTTAATTTGCAATTTTCTGGCAACATAGGATGTTGAACTTTTTTTCATATGCTTATTTGTCAAACATGTATCTTCTTTGGTGAGGCACACGTTCAGATCTTTTGCCCATTTTAAAAACTGGGTTGTTTTCTTATTGATGAGTTTTAAGACTTCTTTGTATATTTTTGATACTAGTCCTTCATCAGATATGTGTTTAAAAAAGATTGTTTTTCCCTAGCCTATGGTTGTCTTATTTTTTAACAGTGTCTTTTATAGAGCGGCAGTTTTTTATTTTAATGAAAGCAAACTTATCATTTTTTCTTTCATAGATTAAACTTTTGGTGTTGTATCTAAAAGGTTATCACTAAAACCAAGGTCACTTAGATTTTTTCCTACATCATTGTCTGGTATTTTTTACAGTTTTGTATTTTACTTTTAGGTCTATGATCTATTTTGAGTTCATTTTTTTGAAGGGCCTGAGATCTCTGCCTAGATTCATTTTTTTGCACGTGGATCTCCAGTTGAACACCATTTGATGAAAAAAAACCTGCCTTTCTCCATTGAATTGCCTTTGTTTCTTTGTCAAAGATCAGTTGGCTTTACCTATGTGGGGTCTAGGTCTAGGCTCTCTATTCCATCCCGTTGGTTTATTTGTCTGTTCTTTTACCAATACCACACTGTCTTAACGACAGCAAAACTAGTAGAACTGGTAATAGAAGTCAGGTAGTGTCAATCCTCTGACGTTATTCTTCCCCCTCAATGTTACATTGACGATTCTGGGTCTTTTGCCTCTCCATATAAACTTTAGAATCTGTCTGTTGATACTCCAAAATGTTTCCTTGGATTTCAGTTAGGATTGCCTTGAATCTACAGATCAAGTTGGGAAGAACTGACATTTTGATAATATTGAGTCTTCTTATCCACACACTGGAATATGTCTCCATTTAGTTAGAGCTTCTTTTATTTCTTTTATCAGAGTTTTATACTTTTGCTCATGTAGATCTTACAATATTTTGTTAGGTTTATACATTGATGTTTCCTATTTTGGGTGCTAATATAAATGGTATTGTACTTTTTATTTCAAATTCTACTTGATCATTGTTGATATACAAAAAAGCAATTGACTTGTATATTAATTGTGTATCTGGAAACTTGTTATAATCACTTATTAGTTCCAGGAGTTTTTTTGTTTGTTTGTTTGTTGTTGTTGTCATTGATTCTTTTGGATTTTGTACAGAGACAATCATGTCATTCATAAACATAGGCAATTTTATTTCTTTCTTCTCCATCAATATTGCCTTTCCTCTTCCATCTTACTGCATTGGCTAGGACTTCCAGTATGATTCTGGGTAGGAATGGTGAGAGGGGTCATCCTTGCCTTGTTTCTGATCTTTGTGGCAAAACATTTTGCTTCTCACCATCTCACCATGATGTTAGCTATGAACATCTGAAACATAAAAACTGGTACACAATATGTTTATTGCTCATTCATTGTCAACACTGGAAACAACTCAAATGTCCCTCAGTGGAAGAATAAACCATAGTCCATTTATACAATGGACTATGTACTTTATACTACACAGCAACATAAGAAACAAACTAATGATACATAAAATAACATGGGCAAATCTTGACACATTATGCAAAGTTAGAAAAGCCAGACTCAGAAGACTGCATACTATATGATTCCATATACGAGATGTTCAGAAAAAGCAAAACTACAGAGTCAGAAAGCAGATCATTGGTTGTCTGGGGCTAGGATGGGGCAGATAAGTGATTGTAGTGGGGTATGAAGGTACTTTTGGGGGTGAGGAAACAATGCTATATCTTGATTGTGGTAGTAGTTACATGACTGTGTGCAATTGTCACAAAGCTCCCAGAACTGCACATTAGAATAAGTGATTTTTCCTTATGTCAACTATAGCTTAATAAAAGTGTCAAAAAATCTCAAAAGTTAAATGAAATCAGATATCTTTGCATAGCTATTACAAGAATGAGTATTATATATGTTGACCTGCCTTTTTTGTGTATAAAGTCACACTTCAGAATCCTTACTAGTCTCTAATGCAACGTTTACAGGCACCCATATTCCAGGGGAGGTAGCATTCTCTGGCACTATATGCACCTGTACACACTGTATCTATATCAATCACACACTGGAAATAAAAATTAGAATGAATCATCCACTTTCCTCTAAAAGGTCAGTAGGATTAGTTTTATCATTTATTACATGTCATTTTCCTACTTCCCTCTGTCACCCTGGGAAGTAATCCGAGTTCCAGGTTAGGCCAAGTCATCCAGTCTCCCCGCTTGGTGTCATTTAGGAATTGTGTCCAGCTGTTAGTAGCAGAGACCAGGCTACAGTGGTTAAACAGTTAATCTTTATCCTCCCACGTAAAACAGTCCAGAGACCACATTGTCATCAGGGACTCAGGTTATTTCAGTATTTGTACAAACGGTTTTTAAAATATTTGGAATTATTTTGTTAGAAGAGACACTCAGAAATGGGTGAAAAGTATGCATATTTTAGGGGCTCTTGATTCATATTGATGAATTGCCTTTCTAGTGGGATGTACCAACGCGCAATGCCATATGGCAGAGCACCCGTTCTATTGCAGGATCTGGGTTAGAAATATTCTGCCTTGTGGACTGGTAAAAAGAGGATCAGGCTGAAGAAGCAATCAGCCTCTGGCTGGTGGGTGCACTCCAGCCTCCTGACCGCAGGTTCTGGGCTTTTATGCTGGGACATTTATAAAGACGCTATTGCTTCCTAGATCCTCTTTCCCTGCCTCCCTATCTCTCTTCCTTCCTTGCTTTCTTCTTTCCTTCCTCCCTCAGATGTTTGTTGAGATTCCATGGTGAGTCAGGCGCCGGAGCTATTCCACCATAACACCTTACCTTTGGGAGCATCTGGTAGTCTTCTTGAAACTCTTTCTTCCTGTGCCTTCTGGGGCATCAGTCTTTCCTCCTACAGCACGGCAGCCTTACTTGGGTGGGAGGATGGGCCAGAGCAGGGGATGTGCAGAGTCTCATAGACGAAGGAAAGGGAAGGTTAGGTACCTGCACAAGAGTCAGCCTCCTGCTCCTCCTTTCTGATGGGTCCATCACAGGACTTCACTGCTGGCCTCCCTTGCAGCTACGTGTGGCCCCACAGGAGATCAAAGTGGAAGTTCGCAAGTTGTTGGATGACACTTTAGGAACTTTTTAAAGGGAACTGGCTACTGGCTGACTTTTCTTGCTTTTTATCTCCTGTGCATATTAAAGAGGGTCACGTCTCAGTCCTCGGACCTCTTCTCTTCTCAAATGCTTCTAGCTGCTGGGTTGTCTCATCCAATCACAGGGCTTTAAGTACCATCTATAACTTGGCTGCTTCCAGATTCCTATCTCCAGCCCTGACTTCTCTCCAGAGCTTCAGTTTGTACGCACAAAGGCCACCTTTACATCTCCACGGGGTGACTAACAAGTGGCTCAAACTCAACAAGTCTAAAACAGAGCTCTTAATCTCACGCTGGAGTCGGATTCTCCCCTGCTGTTTCCTTTTCGGCAAATGGCACCATCATTCACCCAAATGTTCAGGCCCAAGTCCCGTGAATCATGTTGACCCTTCTGTTTTCCTCACACTCCACACTCCCACCAGCAGCAAATACTCTGGGCTCTGCCTTCAAGTTTCACACCACACCTCATCACATCTCACCACCTCCACAACTCCTTTCTTATCCGAGTCAGCTTCACCTTTCCCCTACACTATGGGATCAGGCTTTTTGCTGTTCCACCCTTTGCTACTCTTGTTCCCCACAGTAAAATTGTTTCACAGTATCTGGAAGGACCTTTTAGAAACTCAACAGCATGTCATATTCTTGTTCAAAACTTTCCCGTTTCCTTTGGCTCTCAGAATGAGTCAAATTCCTTTCAAGGTTGTCTGATCCCTGCCCGGCAGCTCAATCTTGTTTCTTTTCAGCTTCCCTTGCTTTGCTGTGGTCCTTTTAGGCACATTCCCGTCTCAGGGCCTTTGAACTTGCTGTATCCCCTGCACTGAATATGCTTCTCCCAGGTATCTGCTCAAAAGAGGTCTCTCCAGTGACTCTGCTAATGCCCACCTCTGTCTATCACTGTCTGATAAAGTATGGTCTGTGGTCTGATCATGTGCAGTGGCTTATGGGCTCTCGCCTCCAGTAGAATATAAGCTCCAGATCTTGCTGGTTTTGTTCACTGCTGTGCTCCTTGGGCTCAAAAAAGATTTGCTGAATGAATG
This sequence comes from Carlito syrichta, assembly GCF_000164805.1. NCBI lineage: Eukaryota > Metazoa > Chordata > Mammalia > Primates > Tarsiidae > Carlito > Carlito syrichta. The sequence continues at coordinate 62,440 of NW_007253601.1, read as the reverse complement.
AAATGAACAATTTAGATGCTGTTAGTTTTGATGTTATTTTATTTTCCACCAGATGCATGAATTGCTTCATTAATTTCTTTCCTGTTGTCTAACCTTAAATTGCCTCTCTTTTTTCTTCTAATATAAGCAACCACTGACTGAGTGCGGTGGTTCACACTTGTAATTCCGCATTTTAGGAGGCCAAGATGTGGGAATGGGTGGAGGCCAGGAGTTTGAGACCCACCTAGGCAACATAGTGAAAACCATTCTTTAAAAAAAATTTTTTTTTGACTGGGCACTGGCCCATGTCTGTAATCCCAGCACTTCAGGAGGCTGAGGCAGGAGGATTGCTTGAGGCCAGGAGTTCAAGACTAGCCTGGGCAATATGGTGAGACATCGTTTCTACAAAAAAAAATTAAAAATTAACTGAACACAGTGGTGTGTGCCTGTAGTCCCAGCTACTCAAGAGACTGAGGTGGGAGGACTGCTTGCGCTAAGAAATCGAGGCTGTGGTGAACTGTGATCATGCCACTGCACCCCAGTCTAGGTGACAAGAGTGAGACTCAGACTAAAAAAAAAATTGTCAGGCATGGTGGTGTGCACCTGTAGTACAAACTACTCAGGAGGCTGAGGTGGGAGGATCACTTGAGCCCAGGAGTCTGAGGCTGCAGTGAGCTATGATTGCACCACTGCACTCCAGCCTGGGCGACAGAGCAAGACCCTGTCTCTAAAAATCAAAATCAAAAACAAAAACAAAGCAAAACAAAAAAAAACTTTAATGAGAACAGATTATACTCAAGTAGTTCAGTCTTATTCTTAGGCTACACACATGAAAACTTGGCAAGCAAATGAATTCAATTCAATCACGTGGATTATATTGAAACTTAAAGTGAAATAAACAGGAGTCCTGTTTTCCATGCCTCTGGGCTTTGGTTAGGTTGTCCTTCTGCCTTAACCAATGACCCATCCCGACCTTATCTAACCAAAAAGCTCTCACCAACAAGCCCTCCCCCAAGTTTATGAAGCTGTCTGACCCCCTCCTGCTGACAGGCTCAGTGGCTTTCTCATCCTGAGTCTAGATTACACTCTGCTAGCACTTACCAGAGTACTGTGGGTGTAGTGTGTCTCCTTCTGCCTTCCCAGTGAGAATGAAGGTTCATTAGGGCCAAGAGCTGTAGCTTATTTCCCTTGTTTGTGCCTAGGACAGTGCCTGGCACAGTATAGTGGATTAATGCATTTTTGTAGAAATCTCAACTCAATTCTGTTCCCCCCAAATGGTTAGAAGAAACATTGTTTGATGACATCTGTGCTAGGAATAAAAAACGGTGTATGACCACCGCTATCCTTCTCCACCACAAGACAATATGGCAACAAACACAGCATTGTGAGCTCTTGGAGAAAAGTCTTCTATGAAATTCTTTCTGATCACACTTGTGTTTCCCCTACCCTTCCCCACTCCATCCTGATATCTCCCTTGTAACATTCGGGTTGCTTCTTCATCCTCTACATTTTGTGAGGTTTCTTCTGAGTTTGTTTGCTTCTTTGGGGACACACTGTTGCAGGATATGAATAATTGAACACAACAAATTTGGATGATAAATTATGGATTACAGATGCCGAGTTATTTTGGAACTGTTGCTCTGTGTGTTGTAGCAAGGCACTGAATATTAAAGATGTATGTTTTAAATGATCTTAACGTTGCTTCTTGAAAAGGAAAGAAAGAAAAACCATGAAAGCCCAGATCATCAGGGAAGATGCCGTGCTGGGAGCTGGTGACTTTCTTGAGTCAGGTCCTGCAGCCCTGGGCGCGTGATGGCCTCTTGGGCACTGGTGGCATCCAGCTTGGGGAACTCCAGAGTAGCCAGCGCCTGCTGGGCCCTGCCTGTGTGCACTGCCCTGAGACCTTGGCGGGGAGGGGGGAGCATTGAGGTGGGTTGAGAGGAAGCATCTGTGACTGTGAAACCGTTCTGAGGTCTGGGGAAGGCAGAGCTCTGTAAAGCTGCACTTCCTTGCCCCTGTGTGCCACGACACAAAGCGAGGGCACAGAAAGAGGGAGCCAGCAGGCCCTGGTGGTAGGCTGCAATTTCTTCCTCTGGGTAAACTGCTAAGAAGGAGTCAGCACCTCCTAGGGACATCACAAACACACTTCGGAGGTGTGGACGCTGCTTCAGCACAGGTGAGAGACACTGCAGGCCCAGGGGACCCTGGCAAGGCTGGAGGTCATGGGAGGGGCTCAAGGTCGCTGGCTGGGGGACTTGCAGGGCCAGGAGAGCCGCTCCCCCCCCAGGAAGCAGCAGCTGAGAGCCTTTCCCAGGCAATAGCAGCAGCTGCTGGAAGCTTCTGGTACCTGGTGCTGCAAGTCTGAGAGATGCCAAGGCTGGCAGTCCTAGCCCCCTTTGCAATTCCGAAGCTAACCGTTTTGATTTCCCAGGAGAGGGCAGAGTTTGTTACATACTTGGGACAAAAATAACAACTTCCCTGTTGAAGACACAGTAGGTTGGCAGGCCCCACCTCTGGATAGGGAGCTGATTCTGTAAGGAGCTTTGCTTGGTGACTGACAGTCCTCGCATTCTGAGTGGAGGGCATGGCCTCTGCAAGCCTGTGGGACGGCTCCCGTGGCGGGTGCCAGCTGTACATGGTGTGACAGCCCCGAAGGGTGCTGTGGCCGTAGAAAAGTCTCACGAGCTCTTTCTTCTGACGGACACTGGCGTGTTTCTGAAATACGAGCTAGTCGTTAGGCCTGGGCCCTCGTGGTTGAAAGTCATCGAACTGACAGAAGGGGAGAGAAGTCCTGGGTACGGGTGCTCGTCAGCCCTTCCAGGCTGTGGCAAGTGCCTGAAACCAGCCGGTGAGTGAGGAAGCAAGAGGAGGGCGTGTGTGTGTGTGTGTGCGCGCACGTGCTGTGGTGTGTACATGCATGTCGTGTGTGGTATGTGTGCATGTATGTGTGTAGTGTATGTGTATGTCTATGTGTCGGGTGTGCATGCCCGTATGTCACTGGGATGTGCACATATATTTGTGGGGTGTGGACATGTTATGTAGGTATGTAGGGTGTGTGCATGTATGCATGCATGTGTGGTATGTATGACTATGTATGTGTGTGTGTGTGTGTGTGTGTGTGTGTGTGTGTGTGTGTGTAAGGTGTATGTGTATGCCTGTGTGTGTGATGTGCATGTAATATGTGTGGGTGAGGTGTGTGTGTATGTATGTGAGGTGTATATGTATGATGTGTGTGAGGTGTGCGCATGTCTGTGTGTGGTGTGTATATAATATGTGTGGGTGAGGTGTGGGTAGTACGCGTGTGGAGTGTATGAGGGTGTGTGTGTGGATGGAAGTGTGTGGTATGTATGTGCACATCTAGACCACCACAGTACCGGGTGTGGCATCTTGTGGATGTCACTGGAGGCACAGAAAGTTTGAGTTCTGGGCACGGAGCACCCATATTTTACGGGGAGAGGGTCTTGCCACTGTCCCAGGTTTCTGAGGTGGGAAATGCTGCAGGAAATCCCGAGCGAGGAGGAGGGGGCGAGCCGCTCCAGTTGCAGGATAGCCAGCCAGGAGCCAGACGACGGTGCCTTTCCTCCTGGCAAGGCAGACCCGTATGCCTGCCACAACCGGTCAGCGTTTGGGCGTGGGTGACAGCCACGAGGACTCTGGGACTAGCCTCAGCTCACCCTGTGTGGAGGCTGCAGAGCAGAACTGGGAAGACCCGGGGTGAAGCGGGAGCCAAGCAGGTGGCTAGAGGGGCAGAGGCAGGTGCTCAGGGTGGAGATTAGACACCGGGTACAGGGCGAGGTGTTCCGAATTGGAGCCCAAGGAGTCCCTGTGGCAGAGTGAGTCCCAGGGCTCTTGAGGAAGGCCCCTGCAGTAAGTCTATGGAAGGAGAGAGGATTACCAAGACACAGACCAGGGAACAGAGAAACCAACAGCGGCACTGGGCATGTGCTTTCTCCCTCCGTCCACCCCCGACTGCCCTGGCTGATCTTGTGGTTAGATCCAGCCTCAGTCTGGGGGCCTAAACCAGACCCTCTGCATGAGTCTGTGGCCCCTGGAAAGACACTTTGCCGTCAGAGAAGCATGAATCCCAGTGTGCTCTTCAAGAGGAAGCTGAGAGCTAGCTTGGCAATTTTGAAGAGTGTGAGAGGAAGGGAGTGAAAGGGAAAGCCACCATTAGCCTGCCTGGGAAATGTACAAAGAACTTGGCCACCCTGAGATTAACCTTTTTTTTTTTTTTTTTTAAAGTCAGGGATAATAGGAGGAGAAGACAACACAAAGTCAGTGGTAAGAAGATCTTGGTTCAAATTCAGGCCCCACCACCAGCACCATATGGGACTTCAGCAAGTTGTTGACACTCTCTGAATCACGGTTTCTTGTTTGCAGAACAGAATACAAATCTGCCTCTTGAGGTATTTTTTAAAAACCGTAGCAAAACACACTGAACGTAGACTTTATCATCTTGACCCTTTGTAAGTGTACATGCAGTTTGGTAGTGTTGAGAACATTCTCAAAGTTGTGCAAAATCACCAGCGTCTATCCACATAATTTTTTCATCTTCCCAAATGAAACTTAGTACCTACCCATTAACCAATAGCTCCCCATCTCACCCTTGCCTCAGGCCCTAGCAACCACTTATTTCTGTTTCTGGGAATCTGACTCCTCTAGGGACCTCATCTAAGTGGTATCATACAAGATTTGCCCTTTTGTGACTAACTTATTCCACTTGGTATAACGTCAGCAAGGTTCATCAGTGTTGTAGCCTGTGTTAGAATTTCCTTCCTTTTAAGATTGGATAATATTCCATTCTATGGATAGACCACATTTTGCTTATCGATTCGTCCATCAGTGGGCACTTGGGTTGCTTTCACCTATTTGTTTTTGTGACTAATGCTGCTATGAATGTGAGTTTACAGGTATCTCTTCAAGTCTCTGGTTTCGATTCTTTTGGGTATATAACCAGAAGTGAAAAAACTGGACCATATGGTAATTCTACTTTCAGTTTTTTGAGGAACTGCCATGTGGTTTTTCAGAGAGGATGCACTGCTTTACATGCCCATCAACTGTGCGTAAGTGTTCGAATTTCTCTACATCCTCACCAACGCTTGTTTCTGTTTTATTTTTAATAGTAGCATAATGAGTGTGAGGTACTATCTCACTACGGTTTTGATTTACATTTTCTTACATTTTCCTACTGCTTAGTGGCATTGAAGATCTTTTTGTGTGCTCCCTGGTCATTTGTATATCCTGTGCAAAGAAATAACTATTCATGTCCTTTGCCCATTTTAAAATTGGGTATTTGTTTTTTGTTGTTGCTGCATTGTGGGCATTCTTTATATATTCTGAATATTGACCTTTATCAGATATATGATTTGTAAACATCTTTTCCTATTCCTTAGGTTGCCTTTTTACTCATTTAATTGTATCCTTTGATGGACAGATGTTTTTAATTTTGATGTAGTCCAATTTATATATTTTTACTTTTATGTTCTTTGTTTTTGGTGTCATAGCAAAGAAATCATTGCCAAATCTCTCAAGGTATTTTTTAAGATCACATGAGATATGTGTGAATGTTTTTGAAAATTATGAACTAGTATTAAAATATTAGCTGTTATGTAAGTTCTTGAGTACCTGACATGCAGCCAAACCCTGTAGGGATGCTTCAAAAATTACCAAAAACTTGTTCATCAAGATGATAGATTGAAAACACACATATAATTTTATTCCCTTCATAAATCCCACTAAAGAGACAATAGAGGGGTTTAAAGTAATAACCAAAGTTATCCCTTTATACCTTCATTGAGCTATAGTTTAAATGCAATAAAATGCACCCATTTTACAGATACAGCTTGATGAGTTTTCATAAATGTGTGCATTATCTCATCATGACATTTCATATTTCCTTCATCCAGAAATTTTCTGGATGTCTCTTAACAGGCTATCCACTAACAACTCTGTTCCCCGGAAGCCACTAATCTGTCTTCTGTCTCTATAGACTAGTTTTGCCTTTTTGGTAATTTCATAGAAAATAAATCATACAGTATAAAGTCTTTTACAATGCTTTTGAGATTCATTCAAGTTGTTGCATATATCAGTAGTTCCTTTTTAAAAACTGCTGGTTGGTATATAAAAACTGTAAATAGACCACCATTTGTTTAATCCACTTATCTGTTGTCGGACACTTAGATTTTTTTCCAGCTTTTGGCGCTTATGAATAAGACTACTATAAACAAATGTACAAATATTTGCTTGGATATATATTTTCATTTCCTGAAGTAAGTGGAATTGCTAAGTCATATGGTAAGTGTATATTGAACTTTGAAAGAAACAGCACAACTCTTTCCCAAACCATGGTGCCAGAGTGTCAAGAATTCCAGTTGCTCCATGCCATCATTAATATGGGGCCAGTCTCCTAGATTTCAGTCATTTTAGTGAATATGTAGTGATATCTCTCTGAAGTTTTTTTTTTTTTTTGAGTTGGAGTCTCACTCTGTCGCCCAGGTTGGAGTGCAGTGGCACCCTCATGACCACCACAGCCTCCACCTGCTGGGTTTCAGGCGATCCTCCTGCCTCAGCCTTCCAAGTAGCTGGAACTACAGGCATGCGCCACCACGCCTGGCTAATTTTTTGATTTATTGTAGTGATGAGGTCTCACCAAATTGCCCAGGCTGGTCTCCAACCTGTGGGCTCAGGCAATCCTCTTACCTCAGTCTCCCAAAGTTCTGGGATTATAGGCGAAAGTCACCGCACCCGGCCTTACTGAAGTTTTTTTTTTTTTTTGAGTTGGAGTCTCACTCTGTCGCCCAGACTGGAGTGCAGTGGCCGCTCCCGGCCACCGCAGCCTCGACCTGCTGGGCTCCGGCGATCCTTCCACCTCAGCCTTCCAAGTAGCCGGAATTACAGGCATGCGCTACCACGCCCGGCTGATTTTTTGATTTATGGTAGAGATGAGGTCTCGCTGCCCAGGCGGGTCTCAAACCCGCGGGCTCAGGCAATCCACTCACCTCAGCCTCCCAAAGGCGTGGGATTACAGGCTGAGCCACTGAGCCCGGCTCTTACTGAAGTTTTAATGACCATTTATCTGATGATTAATGATGTTGAACATTTTTCATAACCTTATTGCCACCACCATATCTTCTTTTGTGAAATGTCTGTTTGATCCTTGTTCATTGTTAATTTGGTTGCTTTGTCTTCTTCTTCTTCTTCTATTTATTTTGCATACAATCCTATTTTCAGATATGTGTTGAAAATGTGTAAATGAGGTCAGGCGCAGTGGGCTCAAGCATGTAATCCCAGCACTTTGGGAGGCTGAGGCGAGAGAACTACCTGAGCCTGTGAGTTCGAGACCAGCCTGGGCAATATGATGAGACCTCGTCTCTACAACAAATCAAAAAATTAACCAGGCATGGTAGCACGCGTCTGTAGTTCTGGCTACTTGGAAGGCTGAGGCAGAAGGATTCGCTGGAGCCCAGCAGGTCAATGCTGGGGTGGCTGTGAGCGTGCCACTGCACTCCAGCCTGAGGGATGGAGTGAGACTGCAACTCAAAAAAAAAAAGTGTAAATGTTTCCAAGTCCATAGATTGCCTTTATTTTTTAAAAACTGTTTTGAGGCACAACTGATACCCAGGCTTCCCACAGTTAACATTAAAAATTCTCATTCTGTTACCCAGGCTGGAGAGCAGTGGCATGATCATGGCCACAACAGCCTCGACCTCCTGGGCTCAGGTGATTCTTCTGTCTCAGTCTCCTGAGTAGCTGGGACTACAGGTGTGGGCCACCATGTCCAGCTACCTTTTTTTATTTTTGTAGAGGCTAGATCTTGCTATATGGCCCAGGTTGGTTTCAAACTCCTGTGCTCAAGCAATCCTCCCCTCTTGGTCACCCAAAGTGCTGGGATTACAAGTATGACCCAACATGCCTGGCCCATAGGCCGCTTTTTAATGTATCCTTCTTACTCTCTTTTGTGTCGATCTGAATTTTCATTTGGTATAATTTTTTTGGCTTGAATAACTTCCTTTTATATTTCTGGTAGTACAAGTCTTCTGGCAAAGAAATCTCACAGATTTTGTTTATCTGAAAAAGTTTTTATATTACTAGCACTTTTTAAAAACCATTTTTATTTTAAAGATGTGGGGTACAATTCAGGGTTAGGTATACAAATGTTCATTATGCAGGTACCCTTGTGGATGAGGTGTGCCCCTCCTCCCCTGGCAATTTCCCACTACTGCCAAACCCTTTCTTACAGTATTACGATAATTGTTCGAGGTCCACTTATGAGTGAGAACATGTGATACTCAGTTCTTTGTTTCTGCAATAGATCACTCAGTATTATAGACTCGAAGTCCATCTAAGTTGCTGCGAGGTTCACAATTTTTCCTTCTTTCTGGCTGCATAATATTCCTTCGTGAAAATGTACCACATTTTAAAAATCCAGTCCTCTTTAGATGGGCAGCTTGGTTGGTTTGATGTTTTTGCTACTGTGAACAAGGCTGCAATAAACATGCGTGTGCAGGTATCTTTTTCAGCGAGTGATTTGAGTTCCTCTGGGTATATTCCCAGTAGGGGGATTGTGGGGTTGTATGGAAGGTTGATTTTTAGATCTTTTAGGAATCGCCACACTGTTTTCCCAGAGGTTGTACTAGTTCACCCTCCACCCACAGAGCAGAAGTGTTCGTTTTCGCAGCATCCTCTCCAGCATCTGTTGTTTTTTGAGTTATTGATGATGGTCATCCTGACTGGAATTAGGTGGTATCTCAGTGTGGTTTTAATTTGCATTTCTTTGATGACTAGTGAGGCTGAGCATTTTTTCATGTATCTGTTGGCTGCTTGTATGTCTTCTTTTGAGAGGTGTCTTTTCACATCTTTTGCCCACTTTGTAATGGGGCTGTTTGTTTTTTTCTTTTCGGCAAGTTTGAGTTCCTTGTGGATCCTAGATGTTAGGCCTTTGTCAGATATACAGTTGGCGAGTATTTTTTCCCAGTCTGTGGGCTGTCTCTCCACTCTCTTGATGGTTTCTTTGGCTTTGCAGAAGCTTGTCAGTTTGATGAGGTCCCACTTGTCAATCTTATCTCTTATGGCATGGGCACTTGGAGTTTTGATCAGGAATTGGTTGCCAGTTCCAATTTCCATAAGGGAGTCTCCTGCATTTTCTGAGGTTCTTATAGTTTGAGGTTTTACATTTAGGTCTTTGATCCATTTAGAGTTGATTTTTTGTGTAGGGTGATAGGTAGGGGTCTTGTTTTAACCCTCTGCATGTGGTCAGCCAGTTTTCCCGGCACCATTTGCTGAATAGTTTCTCCTCTCCCTAGTAGTTGGTGGTGAAGGTTTTGTTGAAGATGAGTTGGTTGAGAAATTGAGGTTTTGCTTCTGGAATCTCTATCCTATTCCATTGGTCTATATGCCTGTTCTTGTACCAATACCAGGCTGTTTCGATTATTGTAGCTTTATAATAAAGTTTAAAGTCTGAGAGTGTGATACCTCCTTCGTTGTTTTCTTTTTGTTTTGTTTTTTTGGTTTTTTTGTTGAGGATTATTTTGGCGATATGTGGCCGTTTATGTTTCCATATGAATTCCTTCATTGTTGTTTCCAGGTCTGAGAAGAATGCTGCAGGTAATTTAGTGGAGATTGCATTACATCTGTAGATTGCTTTGGGTAGGATGAACACCTTAACAATGTTGATTCTTCCAATCCATGAGCATGGAAGATTTTTCCATTTGTTTGTGTCATCTTTGACTTCTTTGAGCAGTGTTTGGTAGTTTTTGTTGCAAAGGTCTTTCACTTCTCTGGTTAGGATGATGGCAAGGTATTTCATTTTTGTCTGTGGCTATTGTGCTTTTTATTTGGGTTTCTGTTTGTTTATTGATGGTATATAGAAATGCAACTGTCTTTTGCACATTTATTTTATACCTGTGACTTTGCCAAAGTCCTCTATCAATACAAGGAGGTTCTCAAGGTATAGAATCATGTTGCTTGCAAAGAGGGATAACTTGACTTCCTTTTTTCTTGTTTGGATAGCCCTGATTTCCTTCTCTTGTCTGATTGCTGTAGCTAGTACTTTCAAATCTATATTTAACAGGAGGGGTGAGAGTGGGCATCCTTGTCTTTTTCCGGTTTTCAGGGGAAATGCTTCCAATTTCTGTTTTAGTAGCATGGTGGCTGTGGGTTTCTTGTAGATGGCTCTTACTACTTTGAGGTATGTTCCATCTAGCCTAGATGTTCAAGGGTTTTTATTAAGATGGGTGCTGGATTATACTGAAAACTTTTCCCACATCTAGTGATATAATCATGGTGTTTTTGTTTTTATATCTGCTGACATATTTAATTACTTTTATGGTCTTGTGGATGTTGAAACAGGCCTGCATCCCAGGGATGAAGCCTACTGGATCATGGTGGATGATTTTTGAGATGTGTTGTTGAATCCAGTTCGCTAGAATCTTGTTGAGAATTTAGCATCTATGTTCATCAAGGATATTGGCCTGTAGTTCTCTTTCTTTGTGGGATCTTTACCTGGTTTGGGTATCAATGTGATGTTAGCTTCATAAAATGATAAGGGGAGAGTTCCTTCTTTCTCAATTGCATGGGATACTTTCAATAGAATTGGTATCAACTCATCCTTGTATGTTTTGTAGATTTCTGCTGAAAAGTCATCTGGTCTAGGGGTTTTTTGGTAGCTTTTTTTTTCTTATGACTTAGTCGATTTCCTGGGTTGTTATTGGTCTTTTTAAGGTCTTGATTTCTCCTTGCTTCAACCTGGAGAGACCGTGTGACGTCAGAAAGTCCTCCATTTCATTTCGATTTCAAGTTTGTTTCCATATAAGTGTACATAGTAATCTCTGATGATCTTTTGTATTTCTTCAGGGTCAGCTGTGACTTGATTCTTTGCATTTCTGCCTGTGTTTATTTGGGCTTTTTCTGTCTTTTCTTCATCATTCTAGCTAGGGGTCCATCAATGCTGTTTATCCTTTCAAAGAACCAGCTTTTTGTTTTGTTGATTTGTTGTGTTATCTTTTTGTCTTCTATGTCCCAAATTTGGGCTTTTATTTTGGTGATCTGGATTCTTCTGCTGAAGTTAGGATTTTGGTGGTCTTGCTTTTCCAGTTTCCTTGGGTGATTTGTTAGGTTGTTAACTTGTGATCTTTCCATTTTTTTTCGTGTGTGTTCATAGAGATATGAATTCCCCTCTTAGTAATGCTTTCATGGCATCCCAGAGATTTGGGTAAGATGTTTCTCCATGTTCATTTGTTGCCAAGAATCTTTTAATTTCTGTTTTGATTTCCATGTTGTTTAGCATCATGCTGTTTAGTGTCTATGTCTTTGTGGGTTTTGGGGAAACTTTGTTGGTGTTGATATTTATTTTTATGCCACTGTGGTCTGTGAATGTGCATGCCAGTATTTCAATCTTATGGAATTTGTTTATGCTTGATTTATGGCTGAGGATGTGGATGATCTTAGAGCACATTCCATATGGTGATGAGTAGAATACATATTCTGTGGTTGTTGTGTGGAGAGTTCTGTAGGTATCAATGATGTCCATTTGGTCAAGCGCCATGTTGACATTCTGAATCTCCTTGTTGATGCTTTGTCTTGATGATCTCTTTACAGTTATGAGTGGGGTGTTTAAGTCCCCAGCTATGATAGTGTTAGAGTCAATGTCTTTTTTTAGTTTACATAGAAGCTGCTTTATGAAATTGGGTGCTTCTGTGTTGGGTGCATATATGTTTAGGATGGATATTTCTTGTTGATTTATTGATCCTTTTATCATTATGTAGTGACTTTCTTTCATAAAAATTTTTTGATAGTTTAAAGGACATTTTGTTTGATATTAAGATCATGAATCCTGACTTCTTTCGTGTTCCACTCACCTAAAAATTTGTTTTCCATCCTCTTACTTTGAGTCTGTGAGTGTCCTTTCATGTAAGATGAGTCTCTTGGAGACAACATAATGTTACATCATCTTTTATCCAATTTGCCATTCTATGTCTTTTCGGTGGTGCCTTTGGTCCATTCACATTTAGGCTAATTATTGAGATGTGAGAGTTTATCCTTGTCATGAAGTTCTTATAGAGTTTGTTGCTGTTTCTACTGTTTGTTTGTTGTCTTTCTTTAGATTTTTGGGTTGTTTATGTGTGTTTTCCATCTTTTTCTTGCATTCCTGAGAAGGGCATTGTCATTCTTTTTTTCTTTCTTCTGTGTTTAATACTTTCTTAAGTGTTTCTTGTAGAACTGGTCTGGAGGTGGAGAAAACTCCTGGGGGTTGAACATCTGGGAAGGATTTTAATTCTCCATTGCTGAGGAAACTTAGATTGACTGGGTAGGTAATTCTTTATCATTTATCTTTGAGAACTTGTATGTTTGGACTCCAATCTCTCCTAGCCTGAAGTGTTTCTGTAGATAAGTCTGCTGTTATTCTAATTGGTCTTTTCTAGTAGGTAGTCTGACCTTTCTCTCTTGCTGCCTTTAGAAATTTTTCTTTTATACCCACTTTGTGTAGGCAAATTACTATGTGTCTAGGAGTTGATCTTCTTTCTTGTTGTCTTGCAGGAGTTCTCTGACTCTCTTTTGTTTGAAAGGTCATACCACTGATGAGATGAAGGAAGTTTTCTTGGATAATTTCATGAAATGTTTGTTCCAGCGTGGTGTCTGTCTCTTTATCTGCCTTAGGGATTCCAATTAATATTAGGTTCAGCCTCTTGATGTAATCCTCATTTCTTAGAGGTTTTGTTCTGTCTTTTTAAGCTTCTTTTCTATGGTTTTAACAGTTTGAGTTTGTTTCATATTTGGGTCCTCAAGCTCTGAGGGCCTGGCTAATTCTACCTTCCATGCTTATCAGTTTGTTATTTGTTTCATTCACTGTATCACTGTATTCTTTATTGCTGTTATCTCAGTTATCAACTCTTTCATTCTTTCCTCTTGTCTCTCCTCATTTCTATTTATTCTCTCTATCAATATCTTGATATCTGGGTTTGTGGTTTGAAACCAGTCATCCCTAGGGCTCTTCATTGTTTAGGTTCTGAAGTCTGTATTCTCAGTGGTTTACCACCCAGGGGTTTGTGTGAGACCCATATTCTTCCTCTGGTTTTTCTTCATTTGTGTGATTTTCCTCCTCTCCCTCTTTTTTTTTTAAACCTCTTCTTTATTTCTGTTGTTCAATGATAGGGGAATACCTTTTACTTCTGTTTGCTCAATCTCCTATTCTTTCTTATGTAGATCCTCTGGCTTTGTTCAATTCTGAAGCTGCTGTCAAGTCTCCCACTCAGATCTGATATGTCTATGCCTGTTACAGCATGGGGGAGGGGCATCTCTCTCTCTGAGTCCGATGAGGGGAGAGCCTCTGGTCTTAGGCTGGAGGCTGGACAGAGCTGGGTGGGGCAATGCAGGTCTCTGCTGGGTCCCAGGACAGAGAAGATGGCACTGGTCATCGTCTCCTCAGGGTGGTGGGGCTCCATTCCAGATTTCCATGCCCTGTCTTCTCCATGGTTCTTGGGGCTGCTGCAGGTGATGGTGTGGGCTGGGTGCCAGGTGGTGAGGAGTGGCTGTTCTCTGCTACCTCCTCTCAAGAGAGGCTGAGAATGGCAGATGATCCTGTGCATCAAGCACTCCAGTTTCAGGCAGTGGTTGTTGCAGTCACCTCCAGAGGAGAGCCCCGGATACAGGAACCCAAGTATCCCCTCAGAGGGACTTTCACTCATCCACCAGCACACACCTAGTCATGGAGAGAGTCTTTATAGACACTCACTTTTGTGGAGGCTCTTGTAGTTCGACTGTTCCATTGCCATCTTGCCACTGCCTACCCTCTACTTGCACTTTTAAATGTTTTTTCTGAGTAGAGAATTGTTTGACAATTTCTTCTTTCATTGCTCTGAACATGTCTTCTGTTTTGCATAATTTTGGACAAAAAGTCTGCAATCATTCTTATCTACATAATGTGGCCTTTTGTCTGGTTGGTTTTTAATATTTTCTCTTTATCACAGGTTTTCATCCATTTGATTATGGTGTGCCTTGGTGTAGTCTTCTTTGTGCTTATCTTGCTTGGATTTTCTTGGTCTTCTTGGATCTGTGGGTTTATAACTATCATCAAATTTGGAAATTTATTGAAATTTTAAAAAATGTTCCTTTCTACTCCTCCCTGAATGGGACTCCAATCACTTGTGTGTTATACTAATTTTCCAACAGGTCACTGATTCTTTGTTTATTGCTTTCAGTTTTTTTTTTTTCTCTTTTTAGTTTCATTGGGTGGTCTTATATTATTATTGCTTCAAGTTTATTGATCTTTTCTTTTATGGTGTCTAATCTTCCATTGATTTTTGTCAGTGAATTTTTTCAACTCTAAAAATTCAACCTGGTTTTAATTTTTTACATCATGAGTGTCTGTCTTCATTATGTTCACGTTGGCTTTTCAAGGAAAAAAAAACTCCTTGTATGCATTTATAATATATAAAAAAGAGAGTTATGTGTTACTGTTTCCATTATTTCTGTCATTTCTGGGTCTGTTTCTATTGACTGATTTTTCTCTTGGTTTTGGGTTGTGCATTCTTTCTTCCTTGCATGTGTAATAGTTAATTTTTGAATATCATGTCTACGGATTTTATACTGTTGTGTATAGTCTCTTAAAAAAGGTTCTGGACTTAGTTCTGTCCCATTGGTAAGAAGATATTTGATCCCTTTGAGTCTTGTTTTTAAGGTTTTATTTGTGAGTGGGTTTACAGTATCTTTTACTCCAGGCTAGTTTAGTCCTATTACTAATGGATCTTATTTTCAGGGCCCCATGTATTCTCTTAGGTCTCCTCATTTATGAAAATTTAATGACTTTCTGCCTAAGTGATTTCTCTATAAGTTCTGGGAATTGTTCAGTTACTTTTCTTTCTCTACAAAATGGTTTTCCATGGCATAAATAAGTTTCACCTTTTTTGCATGTAGATTGGTATTCCTACAAACACAAAAGGGAGTTCCTGTGCTGGTTCTTGGCCCCTTTCTCTGTATGGCTCCTGAGCTGTCTGGTATTCTGTCCTACAACTTTTAGTCTCTGTGGCCTTCCTAAATGCTGATTTCATACTTTTCAACTTTGTAAAACTACTGAGCTCTGTTGACTTTCCCTCTGTGCACTGCAGTCTGCAAATTTTCTCCAGACAGAAAGCAGAGACAATCACAGGACTCACTGTTCCTGTGCCACATTTTCAGGGTCACAGTCCTGCACTGTCATTGCTAACATTTAAAGAATCATTTTATATATTTTTCCCAATTTCCAGCTATTTATAGATGGAGGTTATGACAAATAGTAGTTAATTTTTCATGGTTTATTTATTAATTTCATATTGTTGTGACAAATCACCACAAACTTAGTGGCTTAAGCTACCACAACACAAATTTATTCTTAGACTTCTGTGGGTAAGAAGTTCCACATGAATCTCACTGGGCTAAAACCCAGGTGTTGGCTGGGCTGCACTCCCATCTGGAGGCTCTGAGTAGAATTCGTTTTCTTGCATTTTCCAGCTTCTAAGGCTGCTCATATTCCCTGTAGACTCCCGTCCTCCATCTTCTAAACCAGAAATGGCAAGTTGAATCCTTTTCACGTGGTATCACTCTGACCTCCTCTTCTGCCTCTCTCTTCCACTTTTTAGGACGCTTATGATTGTACTGGGTCCACCTGGATAACCCAGGATTAGCTCTCCTTTTTTTTTTTTAGAAAGCAGGATTTATTGAGGACAGAAAGTTAAGGTGAGCTGATTAGTAAACTTAATTCCATCTGCACCCATAGTTCCTTTTGCCATCCAATCTTAGTATTCACAGGTTCCAGGGATTAGGATATGAACATCTTGAGGGCACCATGCTTCTGTCACATCTAGTTGGAAAGTAGAAATCTGGAATTATAAGCAAACATAATTCTTCCACAGGAGAGCAAGTATTGTAGAGAAGGCAATGGCAACAAAATTTTGGAAGCAGGAGGGATGATAGGAAAAGGTTTACCGATCTGGAAAAGGTAAATTCTTAAACAAGTAAAGGGGAAACTTGAGAAAGTTCCAAGTTCTTCTGGTAGTGTGGTTAACATGGAATGCTAAAATAAGATATACCGGTTGAGTATCTATTTAATAAGTAGTTAGAATCTAAAATACTCTTTCCAACTCTATTCAGTCACACGCATAGCCCTCTTCAATGCTAGCAGACAGCTAAGGTTTTATGTCCCCCAACGAAGTGTCTTTCCCAATGAAATGACAACCAGAACACCCTGGAGGGAAGGAGGGAACTCATCATGGATGAGCCCACCACATGCTCAGAGTGCCTAATCAGACTTGTAGACCTCATTCTCAAAGGCAAGCAAGCAGCCAGGGAGTCCTGATGCCTGAGGAAAACCTGACACAAAACATGAAGAAGTTTGTAAACAAGGAAACAAATGCAATGCAACTTTCAAGAGACAGAGTGAAGGAAAGGAAAAGCTTCAGAAAATTATCTTTAATGCCCTGAGAGATATTAGAGAAGATATTGAAATTGAAGCAAAACAAGATGCTTCAAAAAAATGAAAAGGAACACTCAAGGCATACAAAGAGCTCTTGAAAATTAAGACAAGCAAAAACAAATGGTAGCAGAAATTTAAAAACTGGTAAAAAGACTGAAAGATCACTTGTGGAAATATCATGGAAGATAGAGAAAAAGAGAGATGGAAAACATAAATCTTGGATTCAAAGAGCCTACCAAGTACCCAGCAAAATGGATGAAAGTGAACGCTCAGTAAGAGGTATTTGTATCAAATTTCAAAGCACTGCACAGACAGAAGGTTTTTTACTCTTCTAGGCGGAATGAAGACAACCCGGCCACACTCAAAAGGTTGGAAATCAGACATCTCAACAGCAATACCAGAAGTTTAAGATGGTAAAGCAGTGTTGTCAAAATGTAGAGGAAAGTCATTTCAGCCTAGAATTCTTTAGTAGTTGAACTATCGACCAAGCATGACCATTCAAATACATGTATCATACTTTAAACATATATACATATGTATGCATATATAGACATATTTTGACTAAAGAAGAAGAAGAATACACCTATGGATATGAGAGTTTGAACATTGATTCTTAGTGCTTTTCTCAGTAATGACCAACATTTTGACTGGTTTGGCTTCCAATTCCACAGAATTTGGCTAAGTTCTGGATGACTGGCCAGAGGGAATTACTCCTCCAGCAGACGCGTCCTTGTCTTGACGCAGAAATGAGCAAGTTGGGCAGCAATGTATGGCCGTGCGGCAGTCCAGAGTGAGGCTGGATTCTTGTAGCCCCTGCAGATCACAGCACAGGGCTGCCCCCTCTGTGGAGCAGGCCTGCAAGTCTGCCTGCCTCTGGGCAGAGAGTTAGAGGGAGCGGGGTAGAACCCCTCAGTGAGGCGCATAGCTGCTGCCTGCCGTCAGCCCTTCCTCCCCTTCCCATCCTGCCATCCTGGAGACAACGGTGTTCACGTCCTCCTCTCTGAAAGCCTCTGCCATCACAAGGCACCACTCTGCTCCAGAATTGTTTGTTCACCTGTCTGTCTCCGTCCTTTCTCCTCCCGTCCCAGAAGGCGACCTTCTTGAGGGTAAGGATCAGATTGCATCTTGTTTTCCTCCGAGTCCTCAGCCCTGAACATGAGCCCTGGTAATGAGGACTAGCCATGACTAAACCCTCACCAGAAAGAAAAAAACCCCTCTGCTCATTTGTTCACTCATTCAACCCCATTATTCACTATTCTGGGAACTGGGGGTAACAGTAGACAAATTAGCAATGTTCTTGGACTGCATTCCGGCAGAGGGGAGAGGCAACCCACGACAAACAACACAGGCCCTGGGCAAGTGTCCACAGGGCCCTGGGATATTCTGACTTCATGGAAGGGCAGAGCTCTGTGTTCTTGCTGTTCGTTCCAGAAAGTTCAGCCATCAACAAGGATTGTCACTGTTGTCTGTCACTGAGTTAGTTCATAATCTTCCAAAAAGGAACCTGTACAGGGACAGTTCAGCACAAACATGTGTTCGTACCCATAAGCCAACAACTGAATATGCGAAGATGCATATGAATTGGCCCCCGCCTTAGGGGCTTTCTGTTTCTAAGAAACAGAAATAAAAGCATAACATTTTAGTAAAATAGGGACAGTGCTGTCTGTGTTAGAAACCAAGGTGTGGAGGGGCGCAGGGGACATTTTCCCAGACTGCCCCAGTCAACTTCAGCCTGACGATCACGGACAGGAAGACTGGACCTCCAGCATGGCCATGCCCAGCACCGGCTCCGTCTCCCCACAGGACCCAGGAGTCCCTGTGTGGGGCTGAGGCTGACAATGGAGACTGGGAAGCTGTGGGGCAAATATCACGGTTCCTGGCTACTCCACAAGTCTTTAGGTCTGACTGCCGTTCCAGAAATGTGGACAGGCCTGGCCCTGGGCACCAGGTAAAGCGGTTTTAGTGTCTTCTGAAGAGCGCATCTTCCCTCTACGCTCTGCTTGGAACTCTCCACTCACACCTCAGCACCCACTGCCAGACCCCCTGCCTCTCCCCAAGGTAGCCGATGTTACCAACTTGTCCTGTATCCTCCCTCGCTCTCCTCACCACACAACGCATGCACAGACACATCCTTGGGGAGACAGGCCAGGCAGGGTTCTGTTAGGACAGTGTGTGTACTGTGGGAGCATAACCTCCAGGATGCCATCCAAGTATGTCCCTTCCAAATGCACTTGGTGGAGGAGTTTTGTCCCTGCCGCTGTCTGGATGGAGACTCCAGCAGGTCCCACAACTGAGTTAGTCTCATGTCGAAATAGAAAGCTGTAGTCAGGCTGGGAGCAGTGGCTCATGCCTATAATCCTAGCACTTTGGGAGGCTGAAGTGGGAGGACTGCTTGAGCCCAGTAGTTTGAGGCCAGCTGGGGCAACATGGTGAAACTACAAAAGGTCTACAAAGTCAAAAAAACCTCTACACAAAATTTTACAAATTAGCTAGGCATGGTGGTGTGCACCTGTAGGCCCAGCTACTCAAGAGACTTAGAAGGAACACCTGAGCCCAGGAGTCAAGGTTATGGTGAGCCGTGATTGTGCATGCCGCCGCACTCCAGCCTGGGTCACAGAGTGAGACTCCAACTCAAGAAAGAAAGAAAGAGAGAGAGAGAGAGAGAGAGGGAGAGAAAGAAAGAAAAGAAAGAAAAGAAAGAAAGAAAGAAAGAAAGAAAGAAAGAAAGAAAGAAAGTTATAGTCATTTTACACAGGAGAACTCAGTCTCTAGTGAAAAGTCAGCATGTACTATTATTACATTTTAATTCAAAATTTAGATTTCTACTCACTCCGTTTGCTGCCTCTCTTCCCTCCCTAACCCGTGAATGGAATGTCTGCCCTCAGGAGATGGGGTATGATGGCTCCTCTTCCCATTCCTTCTCCGTTCCTCCCTCCACCTCTGGCTGCTGCTGTGGACCCTTCTAGGGTGGGAAGCAGGAGGGCAAATAGGCGGAGGAAGTTCCTACCTGGCTGGTGGGAATAGCTGTATGTTCTCTTGCTCCGGCAGGTGTTTAAAGCAGCCTCTGGCCCTCTCAGGCACATCTGTAGGTTCCTTGAAGGTCTCCTTGCTAACTCTGACTGCAACCCCCATGGCCGTGTAGGTGAGGCTTCTGCACCAGGTTGGCTGCTCCCAGTTTGCCTCCGGGTAGGTTGGTTAGCCATCTGTCCACATAGACTGTCTGCAACAAGGGCCGCTCACTTCGGAATACACTCGGTCAGGATTCTTTTTTTTTTTTGACATTTCAGGGTGACGTTCCTCCTGCAGGCCTCTCCTCCAGCCCCAGGGTTTCTTGTACCCTTGCCCTTGTTCTAGGGGAATGCAGTTACTTCCCAACTCTCTCCTTCCCTCTGTGTGTGTGTCTCTCCCTCTTTTTCTGTCTTTGTCCTGTGTTCCTCTCAGACCAATGTCCAAGGCCTTGAGTGAAGAGGGACGTCTCACATAAAACACAGTGGCAATGGCGTCCCTGCCTCTGTGCCATGCAGCAAACCTGCTCAGGTGTGTGTTGGGCCAGCCCCACGTGCCTCTCCCCTTCTGTGGGTAGGTAGTCGGGCCCTTGAGGGTCTGCTGAAGCTAGCTCTCCGTAAGGTGTGATGAGGACAAAGTGACATCCTCTGTGTCCTCCCTTTGAAATGGGGAAATGGAACTCCCAGAAAGATCGCAGCTTCTCCAAAGAAATCACTTTACAAATCCTCCCCTTGTAGTTCTGTGATGCTTTTTTGTGTCTTCCTTGTGGATTCGTCATGTAACTGGTTCTTGCCCTCTGATATCTAACATTTCAAAGCATGAGACAAAGCTTTCCATTTTGTTACATGTATTTGCTTGTTTTCACTGAAATAGAATTATTATTCTGTGAGTTGCCCCTTTCACTTGTCAATGTCATGTGAAATCTGCTATTAATATTAATATATCTCTACAAGTCTATGGGTATATATCTAACTCTCTCTTTCTTGTAATTCCTTTTGCACATTTGCATATATAATGAGCTCGTGTCAGTGACAGGGCTGGGACTGGGTGGGCGAGCAAGGTGCTGAGTAGCATCTCCCTGTTGGGCCGTGCCCGGTGAGCAGATCTTGAACTTTCTGCCTTGGGGCAGCCCTTTCTCTGTAGGAGACAGTGTATGACAGTAGCTAAGAGCACAGACTCTGAAATCAGACTGCCTGGGTTGGAATCCCGACTCTACCACTCATTAGCCATGTGAACTCCGGCAGCTTAGCTCTGCTCCATTAGCATCAGTACAAGGGAACTAGTATCTATTCTATTGGTTTTTCATAAGAAGTAGATGGATTTTTATATATACCTGCAGGAAGGGGGGCAGAGATATGTGTGTGTATATATAGAGAATATATATATGTACATATGTGTGCATCCATGTACATAATATACAGTACACACACGCACACACACGAGCTGAATCTCTGTATCCAAAAGTTCCATATCTGTGAATTCAACTGACCTCAGAATGAAAATATTTGGGAAAAGTATTTCACAAAGTTCTAGAAAGCAAAACTTGAATTTGCTGCATGCTGAATACAATGTTGCATTCATTCAAATGAAGTGCTGTGTAGGCACTGTATTATAAGTAATCTAGAAATGATTTAAGTAGGGGAGGATGTGTGTAGGTTATATGCCAACGCTTCCCCACTTTATATAGGAGACTTGAGCTTTCCAGGTCTTGGTATCCGCAGGAGGTCTTGGAATAAATCCTGCATAGATAATGAATGACTGTGTGTATATATAAACAGTGTCTGACACCTAGTGAGAGCTGTGTAGGTGTTAGTTATTACTATTATTGGTTTTTGGGGTTTTTTTGTTTTTGTTTTTGTTTTTGCTTTGGGTTGGAGTCTCACTCCAGACTGGAGTGCAGTGGCCGCTCCCGGCCACCGCAGCCTCGACCTGCTGGGCTCCGGCGATCCTTCCGCCTCAGCCTTCCAAGGAGCCGGAACTACAGGCTCGCGCTACCACGTCTGGCTAATTTTTGATTTATTGTAGTGATGAGGTCTCGCTGCCCGGGCGGGGCTCGAACCCGTGGGCTCAGGCAGTCCACTCACCTCAACCTCCCAAAGGCGCGGGATGACAGGCTGAGCCACCGAGCCCGGCTTATTATTATTGTTATATTGACCTCATGCCTCCCTCTCTGCGTTCCTCCTTCAACTGCACGACATACTTTCCCCACCCAGTCCTTCAGTGATAATTTATGCTAACAACTTGAGGATGTTCTTTTTTTAAAAAAGTCAGCTGGGCACAGTGGTTCACGTCTGCAATCCCAGCTCTTTGGAAGGTTGACGCGGGAGGATTGCTTGAGACCAGAGTTCGAGATCAGTCTGGGAAACACAATGAGACTTCATCTCTACAAAAAAAAAAAGAACTAGCCAGCTACTCGGAAGGAAGGCTGAGGCAGAAGGATCACATGAGTCCAGGAGTTTGAGGCTGCAGTGAGCTGTGATCATGCCACTGCACTCCAGGCTGAGTGAGACCCCAACTATAAAAAAGAATCATCATCTTTATTGACATACCAACTTTGTCATATGTTAAAAACTGACTTCAAATTAAAGTTTATTTCTCAACCGCCTTTTCTGTCTAATAGATCTGCAATCAGCCCTCTGTACTGATTCAACCAACCAGGAATTTTAAATATTTGAATTTTAAAAATGCAACAAAAAATACAAGTAAATAATACAATATAATAACTGGTTACATAGCATTTTTATTGTGTTAGATTATAAACATTCTGGAGATGATTTAAAGTGTACAGGAGGGTGCACATAGCTTATATGCAAATACCTTATCATTTTATATAAGGAACTTGATTATTCATGAATTTTGTTTTCCTCAGGGGTTCTGGAATCAATCCCTAGTGGATATTGAAGGAGGAAGTGTATTCGCTTATTTCTATGCCCATATAGTATTTATTTGATTACAGTAGTTTTTAAGTATGCTTAAACAGACAGTAAAAAACAAGCCTTGTGTTTTCTTATAAATTTCTTTGTTATTCTTCCAAATGAACTTTGAGATGATTTTATCTATATTCAGGTTTAAGAAAATTCTATCATCATTTAAGAGAAATTCCATTAACTTTACACAATACATAATAATTTGAAGAGAATTAATTTTTATATTGTCTTCTCATCTGCAAAAATGCATATCTTTTCATCTATTCAGAACTCATTTCATATCTTTTAAGTACATTTAAAAGTGTTTTAATGTACATAATATGTTTTCACTATTACATTTATTCACATGAATTTTACACCAATAGTTTTTGCCATTATGAACAGAGTATTTTTTCAATCATTTTTTCTCTACGAAAAACAACAAACAGAAAAGCTATTGATAATTGTATAGTTGTCTTACATCTAATCATTTTGCTAAATCTAATCATTTTGCTATATTATTGGCAAGATAAAATTTTTATATGACTTAATATTTATGCCAGTTGTGACTACACCTGAAGTTCATAAGAATGGGGTACAGAATGGTATTTAATAAACACCTGTAGACAGATGCTCTCTGCAAGCCTGCAGGAGCTGCAGCAGTCACCAGTGGGCTTTACTTTGGTTTAACAAATGCCCAAGGCTAGAGTTCCTTCTGCTTACTCAGAGGAGGACTGCCAGTTCCCGAATTTATGTAGGCCTCGTTTTCTGGAAACTACTCAGAGGAGAAGTTTAAATATGAATTATTTTAATAAACATGTGTTCGGAAAAATTTACAAGTCGTAAGTCCACAGCTCAGTGGGTTATCCTAACGTGCACACCCTCATGCCACCACAGCCCAGGACAAGACATAGGACATCATCCCACCCTATTGCTTCCCTTGTGCCCCTTTCCAGCACTGTCTCCCCTCTTCTCTCCAGAGGTGGTCACCGTTCCTCCCTCTCACGTCCTAGGCTTATTCTGCCTCTACTTTGAACTTTACACCGTATGCACTGGTTTGTGCCTCGCTCCTTTTGCTCACATGACGCTAGAGAGATTTTTTTCTGTTGTTGCTTGTAGCCAGTTGTTTGTTCTTATTCACTCACTCTACTGTCAATGGATATTTGGATTATTTTTTATTTTTACTAGCATGCTACTATAGATACTCCCACAAATTTTCTCACTTACCTTTGTATTTCGCCTGAGATCTCAATGATTGAAATGGAATGAAAGGTATAGCACTCATTTCTCACTCACATGCTTCTAATTCTTCAGATCTTGGTTAAGGACGAATGTTTGTGTCCACCTATCTTAGTCTGCTTTCTGTTGCTATAACAGAATATCACAGACTAGATAATTTGTAAAGAACAGGCGCTTATTTGGCTCGTGGTTTTGGAGACGAGGAAGCCCAAGAGCCTGATGCCCAGCTGCTTCCTAACAGGGCAGAAAGCCTCGCAGGGCAAGACAGGAGAGCCCGCATCCCATCATGGGGGTCCCACTTGACCGTCTTATCTAATCCTATTTACCTCCTAAAGGCTCCTCTTCCAAGCAACATATGAACTTGGGGATTAAATTTCCAACATGAAATCTGGGGGACACATTCAAACCACAGCACCTCCCACCTCCACCACCCCTGGTTAGGTTTCATATGTTGAAACCCTCACCCTCAATGTGATGGTATTTGGAGATGAAGTTTTTGGAAGGTAATTAGAGTTAGATGACAACATGGTGAAGATTAATACCTTTATAAGAAGAGATCAGGTATCTCTTTTCCTTTTCCTCTTTCCCTTTCTCTCCCAACCATATGAGGACATAGCAAGAAGACAGCCAACTGCCAACCAGTATGAGAAACCTCACTAGAGACTGCATTTGCTGGCACCTTAATCCTGGACTTCTCGGCTTCCAGAACTATTACATATAAATGTGTGTTGTTTATGACACTAATATGGTATTTTGTCATAGCAGCCCAAACTAACTAAAACAGTCTTACTAAAGCTCATTTACACTGTGCTCAAAATACAAGTTGACAAGCCAGCCTCCCTTTTCATTTCAATCCAACTCTATTAATGTTTCAACTCTCCGTGTTTGTCTACTATGCCTACTTTAATGTCATGAAGATGTTATCTTAATTGCTTTCTAGAGCTCCATGAACACAGTAGCCACTAGCTACATGTGGCTAATGAGCACTTGAAATATGCCTAGTTCAAATTAAGATGGATTGTAAGTGTAAAATATATACCAGATTTCAAAGATGTTACAAGTAAAATGATGTAACATACCTTAAAATACCTTAAAAATTTTATGCTGTTACATGTTGAGATACAATTTAGAGTCCACTGAGTTAAATTAAAATGTATTCAGGCTGTTTCTTATTACTTTTTAAAATGTGGCAACTAGAATATTAAAAAAGACATGTGGCTTGAATTTGCGCTTGCACTGTATTTCGACTGGATGGTGTTGTTCTAGAAGATGTATTATTTTACCTTTTACATTGTATATCTAAAACCCACCTATTAATAGAACTGATTCTTGTGTGTAACTTGAGGTAAGAGTCAATTTTGTCTATTTCCATATGAATAACCCGTTGATCTGGTTCCATTTATGGAAAAGACTGTCCTTCCTGCACTGGTCTGTAGTGTTACCTTTGTTATAAATCAAGTGTCAATGTATGTGTGGGTCTCTTTCTGGACTCTGCCCTCTTCCATTGCCCATCTGTCTATCCTTTCACCATTAGTAGTCTTTAGGACTGACTGTACCTATGTAACAAGTCCTTATTTCTGGTTATTCAGTTTTCTAACTTTCTTGTTTCTTCAAGATTGCCTCGCTCATTAACCCTTTGCAGTTCCGCATCTATTTTATCAACTTATCGACCTTACTAATAGTTAATTTGTGGAGACTTTTAGATTTTTCTATAAACACAGGCATGTCATCTGTGAATAAACTTCTTCCCATCTGTTCTTTATTCCTTTCATTTCTTTTTCTTTCCTTTTTCTTTCCTTGCTTCTCTGGTTAGGACCTCTGGTAAAATTCTGAATTAAGACGGCAATATCAAGTATCCTTGTGTCATTTCTAATTTCAGAGGGAAAAGTTTTAACAGTTCACTGCTAAGCATACCTTTCCAGGTTTTTAGTGGTGAGTAGTCTTTCATGGATAAGGACATTCATTGCCTTCTCCTAGTTGACTGGGAGGTTTTTTTTTTTTAATTACAAGTAAGTGCTGAATATCATCATGTGCTTTTTCTGTTTCTTGAAAGACAATTGCATGATTTGTCTTCTTTGTAGTTGTATTGTAGTTATTCATTGTTGTATAACAAATGATCCTCATAACTTAACATCTTAAAACAAGAAACACTGATTATCTCCCACAGTTCTGAGTGTAGGGGATCTGAGTGTGACTTGGCTGGGTAGTTTTGGATCATGTTTCCTGGGAAGTTGCAGTTGAGCTGCTGACCAGGCCTACAGTCATCTCAAGACTCAGTTGGACTTGGAGAGTCTGCATCCAAGATCACTCACATTGTTGTTGCAAGTCTCAGTTCACAATCATTGGTTGGAGGCTTCAGTGGCACATGGACCTCTCGAGGGCTGCTCACATGTGGTAGCTGGCTTCCCCAGCATGAAAGAGGAGGGAGAGCAGGATAGGGGAAGAACCCAAGATGGCAGCCACAGGTTTTAACATGCAATTCCGGAAGTGGCTTATTATGACTCCTGCCATGTGCTATTGGGCACACAGCCTAGGAATTTGTCCTGTGTTATTTCGATAATGTCAAACCAAGAAAACCACAATACTAGAAAATTAGTAAAGGTACAGATGACCCTATTACCCTCCTCTCCTCTCCTTATGTCTCTAGCACTGTCTACAAACATTCTGGTTTGCTTGGCAAGCAAGTTCAGCCTTCATTAGAAGAGAGGATGACTCATGTCACCACAGCCCGATGAAAAGAGCCCTCGACATGTTATCAGGACATGTGCACTACTGTATGGATATGTGTATGTATTTATTTCTGGTTTACCATTCTTGGGGCAGTCCAATTTATAAAATGAAGTACAAATCTGAATTGTACATTTTAAATCACACAGGCCTCATTTGGCAGCTTCTGGCAAGGTCTTCCCTATTTTTGCAAGTGCTCTGGCACTGGAACCCTGCAAATTGCGACTCAGCACCCCTTCTTAATCTGTTCTTTCCTGACAGGGTCTATTAATGAGGCTATGGCTGCTGTGAGTATGGTTCTGACCAGTGAAATATGTGAAGGATGATTGGGAAAACCATTCTGTTCCTACAGAAAGCAGCTATTTGCAGCTTCTCACGTCCCTCCCCGAACACAGATTTGTTGCCTAGGGCACAGGCCAGCCTTATTGCCACCATGAGGAAAGAACTGAGATAATCACAGAGATTCTAATTCTGGCACCACTGAGTGAGTGCATATGGCATGAATACCAGCAACTACCTTTTTCCAGACTTATTATTAAGAAAAATAAACCTGCATTTTTGTAAAGTCACCACAAGTGGGATTTTTTTGGTCATTTGCTTCCAAATGTATTCTGGAGTTGTACAGTGAAAGATCTCCCTTTAAGAATGGCTTTGGCTTTTGGAAATTGCAGTTGTCTGGGGATCTGAGGTGCCTAACGTAAGTGACCAAGTTAGATGCTGCTAATTTTAGCATGCTTTTAGTATCACATAGATTATAAAAGTTGACCTTGAAGTCCTAAAGCAGGCAACCTGTAAGCATTTTAAATAATGTCAGAAATATTGGAATCCATTTTAAGGTGACTATTTTGAAAGATAACAGTCAACTTGATGTGTTTTGGTATACAGTTTTAAGCATCAGTGGCATTTCTTTACTGTCATATCTCATTTCTCTTTTTATGCTCCAACATGATCCTGTGTTCATCTGTCTAAACTCAATACATTCTTGTTGATTGACTACACGCATAAATGCCTTGTCTTAGGTTTATTTTAGTTGCATACTAAGCTTTTTCTGCCTTCTGCAAGTCCTAAGCATGCATGTATGACCTAGATTATAAACTCCAAGGAGACAAGTGTTGTTTGATTGTGCAGTATCTAATTCTGCACCAGGAGAGATTGTATTAATGATTTTTGCGAAGGTGATGATTATACTGCTGTCTTTGGGCAAGATATTGGGTTCGATGACCCCACTTCTCTCTAGTTTAAAGAAGATCCTGGCGTGTGTGCAAAACAGGGAATCAGACTTGAATAGTTCCTACAATCTATCATTCGATGAAATGCACCAAGGAAGCTCACAGAGAAAGGTGTGGCTATCAGATTGGTGGGCTCCTGCCCCACCCAGGAGTGTGTCATAAGTGCCATCTGCACAGAGCACTGGGGACTCATACCCAGACCCAGGGTTGCACACAGGTCCCAGGGTGAGACAGAAGAGGAATACAGTGACACTGTGGTGTGTCCCAAAGCGCGCTCAAAACCCGAGGAGCCAGGCAGTCCCATGTGAGAGTGCACCAAGAGCTGTCAGGCGCTCCAGAGCTCTTCCGAGCACAGTGTCTTGGACTCGAACTGCACGCTGTTCCAGAGGCTCATTCCTCTTAGGAATTACTTCTTCCATAGTCACTGAGTCTCTGGGGTAGTGGGAATGCTTCTGACCCCACGGAGGCCATTCAGAATATCTCAATTACCTGTGGAAAGGCAGCTGGCAATCTGAAGGCAGACATGATTTGATCTAGGTACCAGAGACAGACAAAAGCACTGCACATCCTCTGTGAGCTGAGGGTGGGCATGAGGGTGGGGACCCGGAAGGTCTTCAAGAACCTGTGAGTCTCAAGCTGAATATTTGCCTTGTAGGACATAGGGGTTGGGAGCTAAAGGAAGATGAGGGTGGAGAGAAGTTGCAAGTCTGGTTTGCTGGGCCTTGAATTCCAGGATAAATTTGGATTAAGCCAAAGAAAGGTTCTAGGAGGCCATGAAGGTTTTTGTGTGCAGTGTAGGTTTTCCTCAGCCTTGGCGCTGTTTGCTGTCTGGGCCAGTTACCTCTTGGTTGAAGGTGCTGCCCACACAGCCTAACACTGTGGGATGTTAGCAGCATCCCTGGTCTCTCCTCCACTTGAAGCCTGTAGCTCCCCCCACTCCAGTGGGACAGCCACACATGTCTCTTGACACTGGTGCATTTGGGGGGCCAGAGTCACCTCGGTGGAGAGTGACTGGGGTAGGAGACAATCTGTGAGGAGGATGTGTCGGGAAGCTGACACGGCAGCAGCGTGTAGGCGACCATTAGAGGCACAGGCCAGGAGGTGACTGGTGGGAAGCTCAAGATAGCCCCGGAGGAAGCGGACCAGGAATGGAGGCTAGTCAGCACCCTCAGGAGGGCAGTTGGGGGGGAGAGCAGCGGGGGGCGGGCAGGGAAAGAGTGGACCAGACTTGGGGCTGAGGGAATGCAGACAACAGGAGACAGGAAGGAGTCGAGGGTGGCCACCAGGCTGGTGTCTAGGAGAGTCATAACGTCATTGTCCCGAATACCTATATCAAGAAATGGAGCATTGGGGTGGGGGGTGAGGGCGATCAAAAGTTTGGATTTTAACATCCTTTTATGGAAGGAGGGTGGAAACTATGTTACTATTTCTATAAAGAGAATCATTAAGTCAAAAATATGGAAATGAAAACATTATTATTAGTATGATTTTCAAGATGGTGTCTGGGTCCAGGCTGGAGGGCAGTGGCGTGATCGTAGCGCACTGCAGCCTCACAGTCCTGGGCTCAAGCAATTCTCCTGCATCAGACACCCGAGTAGCTGGGACGACACGTACGCAGCACTAAGGCTGGCTGACTTTTAAATGTTTGTAGCGCTAGGCCTCATTCTGTTGCTCAAGCCGGAGCGTAGTGGAGAGATCATAGCCCACTGG